>NC_084823.1:3630822-3930822 GCF_958449725.1 Rosa rugosa | reverse complement strand
GAGAATTGAGTCGTGCTTTCATTGATAATAGGGGCCTCTTTATATAGAAGATTACAACACATAGAATCAGAGTTGTAAATGAAAGATAATCGTACAATTAATCGGATATCTATGAATATCTCCGAGAATATCTCTAATTCTAAATCTAATTACAAGTAGGTCAAGTAACCTAGAGTTTGGGTCAGACACATATTCTGGATTTACTTGAACACTCCTCCTTGTGTCGCCCAAACGTAGTGCTCCTCTCATTGCCTCATTAAAAACTTTGCCGAGCAACAAAAACCCTGTGGGACAAAAATAACCTCGGTCGAAGGGGAAAAAGAGCACAACACACCATTCACGTTTCGAGACCATGCATGTAGACATCTTCCCCTGATGTCTGCATCTCCCACTAATGACTATGGTCATGGGAGTTTGGATAACTTCCGCAAACGATGCTACCAACATGTTTCTCGAAAGTGGAATTTAGGTAATGACTTAGTGAGCAAGCCTGCCACACTGTCCTCAGATTGAACCTAGTTCACTTTGATCTTGAGGAGAGTTTGTTGTTGCTGATTATGATTGGTGTTGTCACTTTTGATGTAGCCTTGCTTCATTTGTTCAAAACAAGCAGCATTATCCTATACCCTCGTAGGCTCATCTGTGGTAGACTTCAAACCACAATTGTTCGAACAAGCGTAACTATGGATCCAATCCATATACATTCACGAACCACTTCGTGAAGAGCAATAATCTATACATTGTTCGAAGATATAGTGACTATAGTCTATTCTGTAGACCTCCAAGATATCACAGTCTTTACCCATGGTGAACACTTAACCAGTTTGGGAATGACATTTGTATGAATCAGAGAGATACCCAATATCAGCAAAACCTTCCAAAACACATGTCGTTTTGGGATGGGAATAGTGGACGCAGGCCACTCTTGGCGGCATTCCTGGTGTGTGATGGGAACGAATCCATCATCTCTCTGTAAGGATAGAACAAGCCCATATCAATCATACATCTCAAGTACTGAAAGATATATTTTTTTCACCAACCCAATGGCGTCGTGTTGGCACACAGCTATACCTAGCTAACAAGTTCACAACATATGAGATGTCCGGTCTTGTGCATTGGGGTAAGTACAATAATGCGCCTATTGTACTTAAGTAAGGCACTTCTGCCTTTAGCACATTTTCGTCATCATCCTTCGGACGAAGAGGGTTCTTTTCAGGATCAAGACTACGGACGATCATAGGGGTGCTTGAAGGCTTGACCTTGTCAAAATGCCTAATCATCTATCAACACGATGCTCAAGTTCCAAACCGAGGCATAATCGTGTTCTCCCAAAATCCTTCATCTCAAACTCGAATTTCAACTGTTCAGCGGTTTCCCTTAATTCTTTAAGGGCTTCTAATGAAGATCATGTCCAACATGAACCGCGATAAAATCCGAAACTTGTTATGGAAACGTGCGGGCATATCCCTTCCCAATCAAGTAGTCAGTTTAGTGAGTGTTTCAACCTTATTGTAAACGCGCTTCGTGGTGTAGAGCCACTTGACTTGGGTAAATGAAGTTCACCATGTACATTCCATATCTAGATCCCCATAGAGATACGTAGTGACCACATTTGTAAGCTACATGTTCAGTTATTCAGAAACTACCGAACTGACAGGGTAGTGAAGTGCAATGACATCCATTACCAGAGAATATGTCTCATCATAGTCGATTTCAGGGCGTTTTGTGAGAAGCCTTGCACCAGAAGGCGAGATTGTCATCTCTTTTTCTCATCACGCTTTCTAACAAAGACCCATTAGTCAATAGGTTTTATGTTAGGAGGTGTTGGCATCACTGGCTCGAAAACCTTCCTCTTCGTTAGAGAATCTAACTTAACCTGGATCGCATCTTTTCATTTAGGCCAAATTTCTCTACATTGGCATTCATTCATCAACAGAGCGTGGTTCGATATCATCAAACTCAACAAACTCATGCTCAAAGAAATGCGCGATTACATCATCAATTATGATGGAGTTTCTATCCCACGTCTCATGTACACTAGTGTAATTTTCATAGAGCTTTATATTCTCAGGAATAGGTTCTGACGTTGAGGCGTCCCCCAACGATAACCATAATCTAGAAGATTCTCATGAGATGGATTTTGAGTCTTGATGATTAAGGGATTGAGTTGTGTCAAAGTATCCTTCGAACCCACGGGCCTCCCACGCATCCTAGCTGGGGCCATGGCCTATAATGCCAGAGTGCCACTCTCTTTGGCGTTGGCGCCGTGCCCACCTCCGTGTAAGGTGGCGCTACGTCCTCTCGTAGGGACGTCCATCCTTGCAGGCATGTTTGCAGCATATTTGTGTGATCTCGTCACTTTAACGGGGATCGAGATGAGACATAGTGAGGACAGACCACGATAATTCCTGTCGTTCCTGCTGAACATTCGTGTTCTTATCTTCCCCTAACGAAGGGAAGACTGTCTCATCAAAGTGACATCCGCAAATCTAGCAGTAAGCAGATTGCCTAGCAAGGGCATTAAGTGGCGGATGATTGTTGGAGTCTCAAATCCAACGTAGTTGCCCATTCTTCTGTAAGGACCCATCATAGAGCGCTGTGGAGGCACAATTGGCACATAAATGGCATACTCAAATATGCGTAAGTACGATACTTGTTCCCAGTCACTAGCTGTAACGTATGGGAATATGATGTCCAACATCAGTCCCAATGCAATAACCATTGAAAGTCTTCGATGTAAACTCTCTAGCATAGTCAAATTCAATTGACTGAATATGATGATTCGGGGAGTGAGCTCGTTGTCATATGATATGTGCTAGGAGTGTAGCATAAGCAGCATTACAAATGGACAATGGCACAACACGTGACCAGCGTGTTTGCGTGTCAACCAACATCATGAGATATTTAAACGTCCGCAAGTTGGTTGAATCAGTGCATAGAATCCCCATGAATTCTATGTAAGAACAGAATGAGTATTTTCATATCCTTTGCATAGGACGGTCTCAGTCCTAATTTCTCTAAGGAACGGGCTTTGTAAAATGAGCAAGAGGCCTTAGAATCAACCAATGAGGATTTTGGTTGGGCCTAAGCGTCTAAAACTCTATTTGAAGCAAAGTTGGTGATTGCAACATCACCTGGGGCGCCATCACCATGAAGGACGCCATCCATGGCATTATAGATAGGGAATGTGCCAACTCTAGGCTGGTGATGGATGGCGGCGGTGCCCTAGGCAGCGGCGGCGGTCATACATAGTCCAGGAATCAACCTTTGATTCTTGCTTTGTTTCGCTCGAAAGAATTGGATGTCTGTGTGAAGTCTTTAGTAAACGGATCATCACATCAGGACCAGGATGACCTATCCTGTCATGACAAAGCCAATATGTTTCTAAATCCAAGAGATCTTCTCTCATGACTTTATTGGATTTAATAGCTCGAATAGTGACATAGAGTCCACTAGAGAGACACATAAATTCTCTAAAATGTGCCATTGTTCGCAATCGTTAGAGGTATTGCAAAGGAACTCATTTCCGTTCTCTACATGCATTTTCGTATGGAATCCGTTGGCTATTCATCGGTGCGATTTGCCCTATGAGCGTAGAGAGTTTTTGTGACAGTAATCAAGTTTCCATTTGGCAGGGGGAACTTGGGCTATTCCATGTCCTTTAATTAATACTGATGACCCAGCCATCATAGTCACAAAGTAATATTCTCATAATCTATGGAGTCATAATGAAAAGAACTCAAAATTTTATTCATAAGCCAACGGAGTACATCATTGTCTCTTAACCATCAGGAGAATCTAATTCAAATGCTAGCTGATGCAAAACAAAGGTAGTCGTTTGACTTCTTTCGATAACTCCAAAATAAATATGACCAGGTGAGTAGAGAGATGTCGGTGGAGCAAAACTCGCTTAAGTACCACTTATCTCAAAATCTTCCTAGACATCATACTCATTTTGGATGAGCCTATGTGAAGAAAAACTAAACCAATGGCATTTACTACAAACTATATGGCAATTGCCTATTACATCTCTTGGAAAAATAAAGACTTAAACAGAATTGGCGATCTATTGATCCCAGCCAGATTTTAGTCTTCAACCCTTTACTCTAGATCATCTTCTTGATCTTCTTGATCTTCTTGTTCCACATAGTGAGCTTCTCTTGCTTCACAATATGCTTTGTAGGCGGTGACAATTTCTTCACCAGCTCTACAAATGTGTGCCCAATGACTGGATACTCCACATCGAGAACATACATCTCTTTGTTCAGACTCCATTGATTGAGGCGCTTTGAAAGCGTCATTTAGATGGCTCTTAGTGTTGGTGGAGCCACCAACATGGCCAAAGGCGTTGCCTCCCGCTCTCTTTCCACGTTTACCTCTTCGGTTCCGTATTCACCTATTTTGGTGGTTACCTTCCCAAGTAGAGCGATTATATGGACCAAAACATCCAGAAGTATCTCTAAGATTAGGGTTTCACTCTTGGCGCCCTCTCTTAGGGGCGTGACTATAATTGGATTCCGGAATATGCTCTGTTTCCACAGATCTCGAATTATAGTTCTTCACACGGATGTTGTCATGCTTTTCACCAACATTCATAGCTCCAACAAGCTCATGAAACTTTGTGATCCGTCCTGCAGTAACATCGATTCGATAGTTCTTAGCAACCATCAATGCAGAGACGGGGAAGGTAGAGAGAGTCTTCTCAATCAACATCGCATCTGTGATCTCTTTATCACATAATTCCATTAAGGATTTAATGCGAAGTGCTTTCGAGTTGTAGTCAAGAACTGACTTGAAATCACAGAAGCGGAGGCTATGCCATCTCACTTCTAGGTCAGGAAGCAGGGAGTCACGGACGTTGCCAAATCTTTCTTCGAGTGAGACCTACAGCCTTCTGGGGTCTTCGTCATTCATACACTCGTACTTGAGCGAATCATCCATATGACGAGTCATTAGGATGATGTCTTTCGCCTTATTTGCCTCTAAGGCTACTCTATTTGCTTTCAAAGCTTGAGCTTGCTCAACAGTTAACACGTCCTGCTTGGCTCGAGAATCGTATCCAAGATTCCATCAGCCTTAAGATGCTAGCGGACATCACGAACCCACCTGTGATATCCAGAGCCAGTTGTTCCCAATGGAGCAAAGTCCAATTTGTTCAGGTTACTCATCTTGAAAGAGAACAAGAAAAGGGGTTAGTTTCGGAGAGGAAAAAGCTACCACGAAAACATATAAAATTTCTGAGCATAGTCGCTTCCAAGAAATTAAGAATTTCCAAGAGGGGTTGGATTAGATTGAAACAATGATGTTTGTGGTCGATCGTTTCTTCTCAACAAACTCTAAGTCTGGAGGACTCTTCAAGCTCCAACTTGGAGTGAGCACGAACCCCCATAGTTCGGCTTAATTAGGTCTCCCCTATGATGAAGAAAGGGGGGTAGAAGAAGGGAGTTTGCAAGTCTCCGAGAAAAAGAAGAGAAATTGAATAAAAACTCAAAAAAAGGGGAACTTTTAGTAAAAATTACCTCGAAATAGGTCGCCTGAAAAGTGGCCGGCGATGATGTGGCAGTACCGGAGCTGACGTGGCAGTGCCGGAGGTAACATGGTGCTACAGAGCTGACGTGGCTGTGGGTGAGCTGGCGTGCTGACGTGGCGCCGGAGGAGAGCTGACGTCAGTGGGCAGTGATCTGACGTCAGTGGGTCAGGTGTTGCACTATGGGCTTGCGTGGGCTTTGATGTGCTCATATTATCCTATATTTCTATGCCTCATAATCTTGATTTTTATGTTTAGTTCTGTTTATTTATGACTCATTTACATCTTTTAATGTTTTTGTAGGTTTGTTTCATAGAAAGAAGAAAAGAAGCTAAAATGAGCTAACTAGGATTGAAAGACAATGTGCAATCTGAGACTGGGAATCTGCCAGTGCAGAACATCCAAATTCTCCGAATTACTGGGAAATTCTCAGATTGAATTAGACAATGAACCTTATATGCATGGAAAGCTACAGATGTCTACTTTCTGTAGAATTTTACGGATCTCGATTTTGATACTTTTGGAGAAAGTTATGATTAATGGTCAATCCTAATGTTTCAAGGAAGTTAATTCAGATGAGGATTAAATGATGAACTTATTCCTACTTCTACAAGAGAAGTAGACATCCGTAGCTTTCCATGCATAAGGAATCTAAACCCAAGTTTTACAAGGAAACATGAAGCCAAAGATGAGCAGAAATCTTCCCTATATAAGGGAGCACGAATTTTACATGAAAAAGGAGTCTCGGGAGCACAATGTAGATGCCTAAGGAGCGGAGACGACTCACCCATCTTCCCCTTCTTTTCCCTTTCCATTTTTTTCATGTTTTTCCTATGTTTTATTTAGTTTTATTTTTCTAAACCTCTTTTCTAGGGCTAGGATGAGGCCTTAGCATGATTGTTTACATGTTTTGATATTCAATTGATGGATTAATAGTTTCTTTTTGATAAATTCTTAATCTCTGCTTGAATTGTTGCTTATGTTAAAGTTCTATTGATTCGCGACCTTTAGGGCTTTGCATCTAGTTATCAGAAGATAAATTTGAGGCGTACCTGCAATATAATTCAAATTAGCTTCATGAAATTAAGAATTGTGAATTACATTATTGTCGTACTTGAAGTAATGGTTTGCATGATTCCCTTGTTTTCTAGAACTTAATGAGTCCTATATGTTAAATTTATGCCGTACCTGGATAGACTGCATGATAGGATATACGACCTCTGCCGTACCTGGAGAGAATCATACACTTAAGGAAAACTATGGTCTAAGTGTCGTACCTGAACTTAGATACGGGAATTGTTATCTAAAAGAAACGAAAGAATTCATTGGTTGGTTCAAACGTAGATAAGATTGCTTGTGGTTGATTACGACACCCTAGGCTCATCATCATCATATTCTTAATTTTAATCATTATAGACTCTTTTCAATTTCAATTTAATTAGATTCACTTTTTCAGTTTCTGTTTTTAAGAAATTTTCTCATTATCAAAAACTCTTTCAAAACCGTGAAAATCATTAGTCTTAGTTTTGAGTCATTTTGTGTGTCTTAATCGATTTTTGTTTCTTGTTTTGTGTGTTTTTGGTTTTAATTAATTTAGGTTTTCATATTGTGAATTGACTTAATATCCTCGTGGGAATGACAACCCCTTCTCTTCCATTACTATACTACATCCACCCTGTATACTTGCAGGAATTCCATCAAAAGAGAGGTTGGTACCTTCTGGGCTGCACTCTGGGTCCTTTCTTTTTTTTGTTTTTTTTTTTTTGGGCCATGTCACTTTGGGCCGCGCCTATCTGTTCTTTCCTTTTATTTTCTTTTTCTCTTTTGCCAGTTTTTCTACTGGAAGTTGTGGCGGCTGGTTCAGTTTCTTCAGGACCGGTTCTTGGTGTTCTGTTTCCGGTTCCTGAATTATGGGATAGAGAAGCTACTACTACAAAATTTTGGTAGCAATAGGAGGTCCGGAAGGTGGTGAACCGGTGGAGTATTTGTTGCGGGTGGTTTAGAGCTTCCGGTGGCCGGTTCGGTAGGTTTCCTGCCTGTTCTGGTTGTTCTGCGGCCGGTTCTGGACTCCTGGTGTGGAGGGTTTCAAGGGGTGAGGTGGAGGCAGAAAAGGATTCAAGGTTTTGTATTCGAATTTAGGGTTTTAGCTTCTTGAATCAGGGTTTGGCTTCTTGTTTCAGGGTTAGGGCTTCGTGCTGATAACGTGTTTAAGGAAAACCAAAATTGGGAGAGAATCAAGTCGTGCTTTCATTGATATATAATAGGGGCCTCTTTATATAGAGGATTACAAGACATAGAATCAGAGCTCTACAAAGAAAGATAATCGTACAATTAATCGGATATCTATGAATATCTCCGAGAATATCTCTAATTCTAAACCCTATTACAACTAGGTCAAGTAACCTAGAGTTTGGGCCAGACACATATTCTGGATTTACTTGAACACCATCTATATTTTTGAAATCGAGCAAATATGACAATTACTCTTCTATATATGATCGGATGCTCCATTATTCTTGATTTGCAATTTCTGTTCTTTTGATGATTTTTTTTATGTTAAAATGCTCATACGTACATTAATATAGCCATGAATCATGGGCAAATAATAGTACAAAGTAGACTACTCTGTTAAGATATTGGTAACTCATAGCAGTTTATGCTAACAAAAACAACTCACCCCGCAGACAATCTATTCTATTTGACCCTAGACACTGAGCACGCAATTGTGGTACGCTAAAGTCAAATACTTTTACAAAGGCTTATGGAGAAGCTTCAACTGGCATAGACATTATTCTAACTAAAGCAACTAAACAACTATGGGATCCTTCCCTTTAGAAAGGTCAGAGCCTTTGACAAGCCCAAATAGCCCAAACCTGAGACCAAGCCCAAAAGCTCAATCCCAGGCCCAGGCCTGGCAAAAACAAGGTTAGCAGGAGGTTGACCTTGCACCACCTTCCAAATCGTCACCGCCATTGTCTCCGGTGTCTAATACTTCCAGCCCATTCTCTCTAGTCGCTCACGCTCCGGTGGCCGTACGCGCCACCCCACAGCGCCTCAAATAAGTTACCGCAACACCAAGACCAAATTCTTGCCTTGAAGTTGCTACCTCTGCAAAAAAAAAAAAAAAAAGACTTGAGCCAACTATCAAGAATCAGTCACGTCGCCTCTAAGCACCCATATCTGGCCTAGATCACTCTGATCTACTGCAAACTAACCACGACAGTAATCAGCATCATCGTAACTCACTACAATAGAAAAACTAATTTGCGAGGAACAAATTTGTGGCTGAAAATCGAAATTTCCTCGCCATAGTGTTTTCGCGAGGAAAACATTTTGGTCGTCAGTTCCTCGCCATACGGAGTTCTAGAAAACGAGATCATCGTTGCCGTTTACTAAAGAAATCCAACCCTAGCAGAGCCTAGGGTTTTCTCTCCTCTTTCGTCTCTACCTTGTTTTTGAATTTTAATTTCTATTCCTTTGATATTTAAGTTCAAGAAGTTTAAAAAGCTTGTGGACCAAGCACAAAGTCTAAACTTTATTAAAAATTATTAGGGAAAGAATAAAGTCTAACTTATGTGGTGTTGTATCTACACTATATATATTTTGCAGTTCTTACTTTGTCAGCCAAATTGGGTGTGAAAAGACCTAATAGTCCTTATATTTATGTTAATTGTAATTTAAGTTTAATATTGAAGGAATAACATGGTAAATCACAAATTCAAAAATCAAAATTAAAAGAGATAAAAATATAATCTACTTATTATGTAGATAACTACCATTATACTACTTGTTATCTGCATAGAGTGAGTCGTTATTTGCAGAGAACTACCCACTATGGCACTACTATATAACCTTTTTTTTTTTTTTTTTAATTTTACTATTTTTTCCCTAAGGAAAATACTTGAGATCCCAAAAAATTATACCAAAACTCATTACCAAATGATGTGGCACCTGCTATATATGTCATCAATTTTGGTTCTAAGATGGTGATGATCGATATGGAAATAATACAATTTTATGCTTCTCCTTTAAGAAAAAAAAAAGATAAGATAAGATTAAACCTAGACCATTAATTATCTTCTTCCTTATGCGTTTGAGTATCCACTCATGCTTCGCCGTTCATGACCGGAGCCATGAAAAAGTGCTAGAACTCTTGCCTTTGTTCTCAGATGAATTAATGAATGAATTAAAAGCCATCCAAAGTTACCAAAGTTCATTTCTCCTTCTCTTACTCCCTCCCTTTTCATGATTTCCTCAAGACATTTGAACTTTAAAGGCTTGAATTAAAGAATCAATTGGAGATTGGCCTACATGCAGTGCCAATGGAGATCATGTTATGTCTACAGTTAATTGCGACTTGTTGGCTATAGGCCTGACCGGATTTGTTGATGGGAGATCCTTGCTACTTTGTCATCTGGGGGTACCCAAGGAGTGTTGATTAATAGGCCCCAATAGTCTTATTGGAAGAAAAAGGTCCTCCAAAAATACCATGCAAGACAGTTGAATAAGGTGAGTGAAACGAGTGAAACATTGAAAATGGAGAAAAAAGCTTCACCAAAACAACCAGATCTACAAGTCTGATGGTAGATGATCTCCTCTCCATGAGGATGGCGTCCATATATGGGACTTTGCAATAGTTTTGGGTTTTCTTGATTTTTAATTTTTGATAAAGAAAAAATTAGTAGAGAAAATTCATGTTAGCAATTTCTTTGATGAGTTGGCACCTGCCACATCATTCAGTATATGAATTTGGTATAAATATTTGGTGTCTCTAGCACTACTCTTTTCCTAATACAGAAAAAGAAAAATACGTGTAGAGCATGTGTTAGTAGACTAGCTGACTAGTATATCTTATACTAGCAATCTCACAGTTGTTGTTATTCATGTGTGTAAAAACAGTTTTTGTAGAAATAAAAGACTGGGAGATAAAAGTGGGTTCTCAACATTTTTATTTATTTAATAAAAAAATTAATTTTTATTTGTCACAGTGGTCCTTCATAATTAAATAATTTTTAAAACATTTTTTTTTTGAAACATTCCTCTTCTCTGGATATCTTATGCATACATCTTTGAAGTGACTAGTAGCCTTTGTAGGGTGTGGTGAACATGGATGGATAGGGTTTTTGAGAGAAAAGAAAAGAAGTGTTCTAATTGTGGGAGGTGGATGGATGTTGATGTCATATGGATATAGGGTCACAGACACAAGCAGTGGCGTAGCCAAAAATCTCACTTATGAGGGTCAAACTTTATTAACTAACAAATTAAACTCATTTTCAGTCATCCTCTAGAAATGACAAAAGATTTATTAAAAATAAATAATATATTTAGTAGAAGAAAATTTAAGTGTAATATTTCCCATATTAATGCGGAAATTGAAAGATCCTTAAATCATGTTGAATAAATTTTGGGATTTGAGATGAACGATAAATATAGAAAAAAATTATGTGTTACTTCGATTTAGCATATTAACAAAGAATCGTAAATATTCACATATGGGCATATATCGATCAATAAGGTAAGAAAACCTTGAAAAGATTCGTATTAATTGGATATATGTAGTGTATAAGTATTGTAAAATATTATTTCATTCCATTAAAGTTCAACGATATTTAAGAATAATTAAGATAAATTTATATCAAATTTTAAAAATTAAGATTAATTAAGAATTTTTCAAAAATTGAGAGGGTCAATTTTATTTCATTCCATTAAGATTCATAGATGATTAAGACTAATTAAAGATTTTCTAAAAATTGAGAAGGGTCAATTGACCCTTCTCGCCCTAGGCTAGCTACGCCCTTGGACACAAGGATTCTTCCCACAATGAATGGTAGCATCAGCCCTATATACAAGGCCCTTATACATCTCTAGCTGTCATTCTCATAACACCCTCTGAGAACGACATTGCTCACATAAATTGAATTATTCTGTAGCATATGAAAAATGGATTGGTTGATGCTCATCTGGGTGCTGATCATCTTATGAAGAGGGTCCGAGATAAAAAGATGTTTCCATCTCGATCTTTACGAATAATATTCTTAATTCTTAGTTTTATGTATTATTTTATAGGAAATATTTTTTCAAAAGCATTTTCAATATGGTGTTAGACGATAATACATATAAAAGAATTTCAAATGCTCTATTAGGGTTTTCTCTCTAGGTTTTGTGAGAAGCACCCATGGCTATTCTTCTTAGGGTTTCACCAGCAACTATAGTTCCTCCCTTGGATCTTCGTGGTCCTGAGATCGAGCTATTTATTCTATTCTCTCTTTTGGGATGTCTATCGTTTGGTGATGTGGTTGTTGTCCTTTCCAGGTCATTTTAGAGGTTTGTTCTTTCTTTCTTGTCTTCCTTTTGTGTTTTCATCGATTTCTCCTCTTGTCCGTAGAACCAATTGATCTCGTAGATGCTTTAACAGGTGGTGGCTTGTTTGGCTATTTACGTTCTGGATCCATCTTATTTGTAAGGCGGATGGAATTGCTGATTTGCTTGGGGAGTTCTCGTTACAACATTGATTAGAATGGTAACATAACAACATAACATGATGGTCATTGATGAATCAAAATACTCAATAGGAGTCACAGATTTCCGGTCACATTCCTTAAATAATAAAAGTACTTTCTTCTACTACTATCACAGAAGAATGAAAGCTATAATAGAATTATTGTTTTAGAAAAATTGAAATTGGGAGAGAATTGAGTTCATTGATAATAGGGGCCTCTTTATATAGAGGATTACAAGCAAATAATATGCATCTTACAAGGTAATTGAATCATACAATGATTGAAATATCTCCATAGATATCGGTAAGACTAACCCTATTACAACTCAAACAAGTAATCAGAGTTTGGGTCAGACACACAATTAAAGAGGTGTCCTTAAACACTCCCCCTTGTGTCGCCCCAACGTGGTGCTCCTCTCGTTGCCTCGTCAAAAACCTTGCCGAGTAACAAAAATCCAATAGGACAAAAATAACCTCGGTCGACTGAGAAAAAGAGTACAACACACCCTTCACATTTTGAGACCATACATGTAGACATCTCCCCCTGATGTCTGCATCTCCCCCTGATGACAACCGTCATGGGAGTTCGGATAACTTCCGCAGACGATACTACCATGGGCGGAGCCAGAAGTTTAAGCTTACTGGGGCACACATTATTAAAATCAAAACATAAAAAATCTCTAAATGAAATCAAACAATCAATGATCAACTTGCAATAAGATTTGACATTTGTGAGACTCGAAACCTGAACATCCTGCAAGGCATAATAAAGCCTTACCACTATACTATGATGGCAGCTCGTGATTTAAGATGACTAAATGTTATTTATATGTAGAAAAGTCTAGTGGGTCCCGTGACCCACTGTGCCTCAATGTGGCTCCGCCACTGGATACTACCAACATGTTTCTCGAAAGTGGATTTAGGCAATGACTTTGTAAACAAGTCTGCCATATTGTCCTCAGATCGAACCTTGGTTCATTTTGATCTTGAAGAGAGTCTGTTGTTGTTGATTATGCTTGGTGTTGTCGCCTTTGATGTAGCCTTACTTCATTTGTTCAATGCAAGCAGCATTACCCTCATAAATGCTCGTAGGCTCATCTGTGGTAGACTTCAAACCACAATTGCTTCAAACATGTGTAATTATGGATCCAATCCATATGCATTCATGAACTACTTCGTGAAGAGCAATATTCTCTGCATGGTTCAAAGATATAGTGACTAGGGTCTGTTCTGTAGACCTCCAAGTTATTGCGGTCTTACCTATAGTGAACACATAACCAGTTTGAAAATGACCATTGTGTGAGTCAGTGAGGTACCCAGCATTAGCAAAACCTTCCAAAACACTAATGTCGTTTTGGGATGGGGATAGAGGAAGCATGCTAGTGTTGTCGGCGTTCCTGGTGTGTGATAGGTCCAAATTCATCATCTCTCTGTAGGGATAGAACAAGCCCATATCACTAGTCCAATGGCGTCGCATTGGCGTAAAGCTATAACTAGCTAACAAGTTCACTGCAAATGAGATGTCTGATTTTGTGCATTGAGTTAAGTACAATAATGCGCCTATTGTACTCAAGTATGGCACCTTTGCCTCTAGCACATCTTCGTTATCCTCCTTCGGATAAAGGTGATCATTTTTAGGATCAAGACTACAGACGATCATGGGTGTGCTTGAAGGCTTGACCTTGGCAAAACACCTAAGCATCCATCAACACGATGCTCAAGTTTCAAACCGAGACACAATCGTGTTCTCGCAAGATCTTTCATCTCAAACTCGGATTTCAAGTGTTCAGCGGTTTCCCTTAACTCTTTAAGGGCTTCTAAAGAAGATCATGTCATGCACCAACATGAACCACGATAGAATACAGAACTTGTCTTAGAAACGCGCCGGCATTTACATATCCCTTCCCAATCAAGTAGTCACTTAGTGAGCGTTTCAACCTCATTGCAAACGCGCTCCATGGTATAGAGCCACTTGAGTTGGGTAAATGAAGTTCACCAGGAACCTTCATATATATTCTGTATCTAGATCCCTATAAGGATATGTAGTGACCACATTCGTAAGCTGCATGTTCAGTTATTCAGAAACTACCAAACTGACAAGGTAGTGGAGTGCAATGACATCCATTAAGGGAGAATATGTCTCCCCGTAGTCGATTCCAGGGCGTTTTGTGAGAAGCCTTGCGCCATAAGGTGAAATTACCATATCTTTTTCTCACCACGCTTTCTAACGAAGACCCATTAGTCAATAGGTTTTATGTTAGGAGGTGTTGGCATCACTAGCTCTAAAAACCTTCCTCTTCGTTAGAGAATTCAACTTCACCTGGATCGCATCTTTCCATTTAGGCCAAATTTCTCTACGTTGGCATCATTCATCAACGGAGCGTGGTTCGATATCATCAGACTCAACGAACTCATACGGAAATATATCATCAATCCTGATGGAGTTTTTGTCCCATGTCTCATGTACACTAGTCTAATTTTCATAAAGATCTATATTCTCAGTAATAGGTTCTGTAGTTAAGGCGTCCCCCAACAATAACCATAATCCGGAACATTCTCATGAAACGGATTTTGAGTGTCGATGATCAAATGATTGATTTGTGCCAAAGTATCCTTCGAACCTACAGACCTTCCACACATCCTAGCTAGGGTCATAGCCTGTGATGCCAGAGTACCACTCTCTATGGCGTTGGTGCCATGGCTACCACCGTGTAGGGTGGCACTACGTCCTCCCGTAGGAACGTTCATCCTTGCAGGCATGTTTGCAGCAGATATGTGTGATCTCGTCACTTTAGCGGGGATCGAGATGAGACATAGTGGGGACAGACCACGATAATTCCAGTCGTTCCTGTTGAACATTCATGTTCTTATCTCCCCTAATGACGGGAAGACTATCTCATCAAAGTGACAATCCGCAAGACATGTTGTAAAGAGATCGCCTAGCAAGGGTATTAAGTGGCGGACGATTATTGGAGTCTCATATCCAACATATATGCCCATTCATCTATGGGGACCCATCTTAGTGCGTTCTGGCTGCACAATTGGCACATAAATGGCGCACTCAAATATGCATAAGTACGATATACTTGTAACCAGTCATTAACTATAACGCAGAGATAGATTGAGCGGCGGTGGGTCGTAGACGAATTAGCATAGCTGCATGCGAAATTGCTTCACCCTAAGCGGATATAGGGAGATTGGTGAGCATTACCAATGTCCGGGCTACCATCGTAGTCGTTTTCGCGAAACCATTTGGGTATGAACATGGGAATATGATGTTCAACATCAGTTCCAATGTAATAATTATCGAAAGTCTTCGATGTAAACTCTCTAGCATTGTCAAGTCCAATTGACTGAATAAGATGATTCAGGGAGTGAGCCTGTCACCATATAATATGTGACAGGGGTCGCTGGCGTGCGTACGTGGAGGCTACCGCATGCTTGTGTGCTGGCCTTATGCGTGGGCTCACCTACTGACGAGGCTAACGAGGTCGGCAGGTGTGCGCGGGGCTGCGAGCTGGGGGCTGGGGGGAAGAGGTTAGCGAGGCTAATCTGTCGCGCTACTGTGGCGAGGCTAACGTGAGGCTGGCAGCGAGGCTAACCAAAGGTAGAGCGAGGCGAGGGTTGTGAGAGAGTACTGTGCAGGGGCGCCGAGGCTATGCGAGGCTAGCGTGCGCGGGGGCACTGGCGAGGCTAACCAATCTGAAGCGAGGCTAACTCAGCCGATTCGGTATTTCCGGTGGCCGGTTTGGGTGTTTTTCGGCCAATTCCAGTGGTTTCGCCGCCGGTTCTGGGCTCTTGGGATCAAGGGCTTCAAGGTGTGCGGCGGAGGTATCTAGGGTTTCGAGTTTACGAATTTAGGATTTCAGGGTTAGGGCTTCGTGCTGATAACGTGTTTTAGGAAAACTGAAATTGGGAGAGAATTGAGTTGTACTTTCATTGATAATAGGGGCCTCTTTATATAGAGGATTACAAGTAAAGAATCTCCGTCTCACAAGGTAACTGAATCATACAATGATTGAAATATCTCCGTAGATATCAGTAAGACTAACCCTATTACAACGCAGACAAGTAATCAGAATTTGGATTAGACACACAAACTAGGTGTCCTTAAACAATTATTAGCTTTTTAAATGAAAACTTTATATTTGTTCTAGTAGTATTAGAATTCTCGCTTTAGTAGTAATGAGATTCTTACTCTAATGATTATGGGATTCTCATGTAGAGTTTTATGCTTCCTCGATTTCTAAACTTTATTCATCCTCTTACGTAAAAAACCTTTTAAGGTGCATCTAATCTTCATACAACTTGATTCGACCATATATATAACTTGCAATAAATTGGCAGCTAGTACATAATTTCTCAGCACTGGTTTGCCATTACAACAAAACAGGATAGTCACTAATTGAAGAAAACAAGCTAGAAACTTGTGGAAAGTTTTATTGTATTACTTCTTGAATAAAAACTGATTACAAGAATACACAAAATATATATAAGGAGGAAAAACAAGCAACCATGCTTTTAACCTCAACTCAACCCATAACTATGCTTAACAACTCTATCCTAACAACTAAGGTAAGGTATGAACGGTGGAAGTTAATGTACAACCAGTAAACCAGTAAACTAAGACAAACTATTAAACTAAGCTATGCTAGCCATGCTGCAGCTATACTGCTACTGCCAATACTCCCCCTCAAGCTGGATCAAGCGGATTCATTGATCCAAGCTTGCCCAAAATCCTGAGAAACTGAGCAGTGGGAAGAGATTTGGTGAAAATGTCAGCCAATTGATCATGGCTACGGGTGAAGTGAGTATCAATGATCTTGGATTGAACTTGAGCTCAAATGTAGTGACAATCAACTTCTATATGTTTGGTTCTTTCATGAAAAACCGGATTAGAAGCAATATGCATTGCAGCTTGATTGTCATAGTAAAGGGACATTGGTTGACAACTAGGGAACCCCAAATCAGATAGGCTGATGTGAAGAACGCCTTCTTACATGGTGATCTTGAAGAGGAGGTCTATATGAAGTTACCTCCTGGCCATCCTCAATCTCATGATCCTGAGATAGTATGCAAACTGCACAAGTCCATTTATGGTTTAAAGCGGCCATCTGGTACAGTGGCCAAGAATGATTTACTGCAATTGATAACAAAACTCTTACTGTATTCATTTTAGCAACAGGAGCAAAAGTCTCCTTGTAGTCTACTCCATATGTTTGAGTAAATCCACGAGCTACTAAACAAGCCTTATGTCTCTCCACAGAACCATCAGAATGCAGCTTCGTTTTGTACACCCAACGACTGCCTACAACCTTCTTTCCTTTAGGAATTCGAACAACACTCCATGTATTATTGTCATGGAGAGCTTGAAGTTCATCTGCCATAGCTTTCTTCCATACATCAATATGATTAGCTTCCTCAAAACTTTGAGGTTCATGAGTACTATCAAGAACATTTAGAAAAGCAGAATGAGCAGAGGAGAATTTCTTATAGGATATGAAGTGTGTCATTGGATACCTTGCATGGTAAGTTTTGTAGTCATTTAGCTTGGATGGAGGACCTCGTTCTCGTGGAGGATTCCTCCGAAGAACAATTGCAGGAGGTGATACCAAAGGATTTCTACGTAGAACAACTGTAGGTGGAGATAGAGGCTCAAAAACAGGTTGGATATCAGTTTCTATATCAGAGGTTACTGCTGAAACTTCTTGAACTTCTTGCATACCAGTTTCTGCATCAGTGACTACTGCTGGAACTTCTTGAACTGAAGTGTCAGAATTAAAATACGAACTGCAATTCTCATCAACAGGAAGGTTAGGACTTGGAAACAAATCAGAGAGAAACTCACCCTAACCAGAATCACATGATTTTCTAGTGAAATAGGGAGTAGCTTCATCAAATCTCACATCCCTGGAGACAGTTAGTTTCTTGGTGGCATAGTTATAGCATTTATAACCTTTTTTAGTAGATGAATATCCTAGGAAGACACACTTATCAGCTCTAGGATCAAGTTTGTCACGTTGATGAGTTTGAATATGTACAAAACATGTGCAGCCAAAGACTCTCAAGTGAGACAGTTCAATCTTTCTACCTTTCAACACTTCAAGAGGGGATTTGAAACCAAGCACTCTACTAAGGAGTCTGTTGATGAGATATGTGGCAGTGAGAACACCTTGAGACCAAATTTTTTTTGGAACATTCATTTGAAACATAAGTGCTGTTTTTTCAAGAAGGTCTCGATTTTTTCTCTCGGCAATCCCATTCTGTTGAGGAGTACCAACACAGCTAGTTTGATGCATAATGCCTTGTGTGCTCAAGTAATGTGACATATTATTGGACATATACTCAGAGCCATTATCGGATCTTAACACATGAATGGATGAAGAAAATTGAGTGATGACAAGTTTATGAAAAACCTTAAAAACATCCACAACTTCACTTTTGAATTTCAATAGATACAACCAAGTAATCCTCGTAAAATCATCTACAAATGTTACAAAATACTTAAATCCATCATAGGATTCAAGAACTGGACCCCAAATGTCTAAATGAACGATTTCAAAAGGATTACTAGCTCTAGAAAAAGAAGAAGTAAAAGGCAACCTAGAAGATTTTGACAGATGACAGACATCACATTGATTTTCTGTTTTGCACATATTTGGAAACAAAAAAGACAACACTTTCTCTGAAGGATGAGCCAAGCGTTGATGCCACAGATGATGATCTTGTGCTGATCTTGAACTGACTTGGAAAGCCTTGGAATCAAAAAAATTCTTGGATAGATAATAAAGACCATTCAAAAAGAAACCTTCACCAATCGTCTTCGTGGTGATGAGATCCTGAAATATGACATTATAAGGAGAGAAGATGACAAGACATTTCAATGTGTTTGTAATTCTTCCAACAAATAGGAGTTGAAAAGGAAAGGAGGGAACATAGAGAGCAAATGGCTCAACAAGGTTGGAGAGTAATTTGATTTTTCCTTTTCCTAAAACTGAGGCACCCTTGCCATTTGCTACAGACACTTTAGAAGGAATAGACATTTTTTCAAACTCATACAAATTTGTAATTTTATTTGTCATGTGATCCGTAGCCCCTGAGTCTATAATCCAATAATCATCCATAGCACAAACATTGAGAGCAGTAGAGAAGGATTTTAGAGTACTTGGAGCTTCTTCATGTGGAACACAATCAGTCTCTGCAAGAAAGCCAGCAAATTTTCCAAGGAGTGCAGTGTGACCTTCAATCCCAGGCATGACTGTTTCTTCACCTCCACTATGCATCTGCTTCTTGCTGAGATAAGCAGCAAATTCATTGATTAGAGTAGTGGGATTGGAGGTGAAGTTTAGCCTACCCTCAGAAGGAGAAGAAGGAGTTGCTGCCAGGTTTGCTTTTGGTGGATTCCAACTCTTTTGAGAGCTTTTGCCTTCCTTTAGGAACTTTGGCTTCTGCTCAGGATAGAGAACCCAACATATATCCCTAACATGTCCAACACCCTCACAGTAGCTGCATTTCAAGTCAGGTCTCTTGCCTTTGTACACTTTAGCTTCAGCTTGCCTGTGATTAGAAACATAAGCTCTGGTTTCAGATGCACTTGTCCTGGTCTCCATATTCATCACCTTTTTTCCAACTTCCTCTCTTTGAATGGTGGCACACACATTGTTGAAAGATGGTAACTCAGTGTTCATAAGAATATGACTTCTCAAATCCTCATATTCTGAGCTTAAGCTTGCAAGGAGCTGGAAGATCTTGTCCTCCTCAGCTCTTTTTAACAAAGCACTAGCCTCGGTAGTATGAGGTCTATAAACATCTAGCTCATTCCACATACTTGTAAGACTACCAAGGTGCTGAACAAAGGGCTTACCTTCTTGTTGAAGATCAGCAATATCTCGTTTGAGTTGAAAAACTCGAGCAGCATAATTCTTATTTCCATACATCTCTTTGACATTATTCCAAAGATGCATAGATGACTCAGAAAAACTGAAAATTTCTGCTATTATGCTCTCCATGGAGTTGATTAGCTAAGACATGACGAGTTGATCCTTGCACAGCCAAGAATCAAATGTAGGAGAGTCAGCTTTAGGTTTCTGTATAACTCCATTGACATAGCCAAGCTTGGACCTTCCTCCAAAAGCAAGTGTAACAGCTCTAGCCCAAGAAAGATAGTTGAATTCATTCAACAAAACAGAGCTAAGACGTTGGTTTCGATTTGACTCTACATCGGAAGAATTTGTAAGAGGTTCATCATCTTTAGAACCAGATTTCCCAGCCATCTTAAGCTGGTGAACTCAGAAACTACACAAGAAGAAAAAACAGACTCAGGCCTTGAATGCCTGCTCTGATACCATGAAGAAAACAAGCTAGAAACTTGTGGAAAGTTTTCTTGTATTACTTCTTGAATAAAAACTGATTACAAGAATACACAAAATATATATAAGGAGGAAAAACAAGCAACCATGCTTTTAACCTCAACTCAACCCATAACTATGCTTAACAACTCTATCCTAACAACTAAGGTAAGGTATGAACAGTGGAAGTTAATGTACAACCAGGAAACCAGTAAACTAAGACAAACTATTAAACTAAGCCATGCTAGCCATGCTGCAGCCATACTGCTACTGCCAATACTAATGAATCAATAACCTAACAATAGCATGATCGAGTCACACATTTACACCTTCGTGCAGTAATTAATGCTAAGAATTCATACTTCCTTCTACTATCAAAGCAGATCTTAGTGAGGATATAATTAATGTTCCGTAGCCTTGATCAGTACCATGAACTACAAGCAAAGGGATCCGAAACCGGAGAAAGTTCACCGGGACATCAAACAATGCCCACTGGGAGATTACTAAGCCCCATGAGTGGCAGCTTTGGTCGGCAATATGATGGGGACTCCAGAAAGTGATACAAATTACACTGGGAAATCAAGAAACACCAGGAAACCCAGGATTGATGCTTCACTTACCTGTTCTGCTAGTAATTTATACCTCCAGAACTTCACTCTCCACAACATGGAAAAAAGGACTTCATCTTCGTATCATGAAGGGAGTTCATAAATCGGAGAGATCTCGCGGAACCCGAGAAGTATACAAACAACAAATTCTGATTCAGTACCTTCTTCCAGCACATCAGGTACTTCAAGGGTGTATAGGATTGGCCTACTCCTACTAGAAAAAGTATGGAATGGGAACAGGCCATACTGTTGTATAAATTATAAAACATAAAAATCAGTATAAACAGTTTTGGTATGCGCGCAATCTATATATTCTTATTTTTCTGTCATTCAATTTCAAAGGTAGAAACTGAAACATGCACAATTGCAACTGAATTGCCCATGGCCAATAAAGAAAAATAGAAAACGTTTAATTAACAAGTAATTGAATGTACCTGGAATTTTAAAGCTACTTAGATGCTCTGTATTAGAAGAGAAATTGCTACTTCCAAGTTCCAACAGAAAGTAAGAAACATGTATACCAATGCAGATCTCCAATTCTAATTGTCTCTCAAACTCTATATTGGTAACCATTACCAAAGAAAAATTAAGTATAAAAAATATATATTACTATATATGCTTTGATTGAAGGTTTGTAATGGTAGTTATACACAATTTGGAAACATCGCGATGTGAACTATTCACTAATTTCACGTAAATAGGTTCATGTAGACGTTACAAAAATGAAGTAACTGACACAACTTATAACATATGTCATTTTTTATTAGGATTAAATACTTGTTACTCCCTATACTTTTCTCCTAAAAACAGTTAAGTCCCTGACCTTTTAAATTAAATAGTTTAGTCCTTATTCTCTTTAATTCTCACACAACAAGTCCAAAATGAGTCCAAAATGACTATTATACCCTTCAATTCATCTTTTTATCATTTTTCTCTCATTTTTTATGTTTTTATATTATTTTTCTCTCTCTCTTTTTTTTTTTTTTTTTTTTCTGCCTCTCTCTCTCTCGCCAGAGCTGTTCTTGGCCTCGGGTCGAAACCTTATTCTTCTTCTTCTTCGAAACCTTCTTTTTCTTCAACCCATCATCCATAATCTATCCAATTGATAGCAATTGAGCCAATAGTCCAGAAGTAAAACTCCATAGACTACAACAATTCAAAAACCATAAGCCAAATCTATGCTTCTCATCTGCAACATAACAACTAGAGCCAAACATCCAATCATAACCTGCATTTTTCACATCAAATTTCAAGTCAAACTGATTCTCTATAACTACATCAAGTCTTCTACATCACAACATTTCCATCATTCCAATTGGGCATTGTTCAATTACTTGACTCACAATTAGAGAGAAAGAAGGCGAAATGCTAAAGAAGGCAAAAGAAATTCAAAATTTGAATCGAAAAAAAGGAGATGAAGAAGAAAGGTGCTCACGGTGTCAGTGGGCTGAACCCTAATTTCGAAATGGCTGCCTTTGAGGGCCTTCAAATGCCTCGGAGATATTTCCTCCGCAGCCGCTTTCACCTGTGGCCAAAGCCTGGCGATATTCGACCCATCTAGAAAACCCTTTCCCTTGTTTTCCGTGGACTCTTTCCCTAGAACGAAGAGGATAATCCGACGGCGTCCACGGCGGCTCTGGTTGAAATCAGAAGTCGGGCCCTTGGTTTTGATAAAAGGAGAGGGACTGACTCCATTCTTGGAGGTATTGGAGCTCGATTCGATTTGGAGAAGGAAGACCGGAGAAACCCAGGGTCTAGGATTCCGGCGATGGAACGTGCGCGGTCCTTCGAGGCACAGCCGGCGGCGAGGCTTCTGGATTTTGATGTTCGGCTTCCTCTGAGCATGCTGATGGCAGGGGTGTGTTGAGGAAATGGCCGAAACTTGATGAGAGCTAGGGAGCAGCGCCGTCGCGACTTTGATGGTCGCGTGATGAGGCTGGCGGCGGTGGATGGCAGTGAACTTCTTGGGTTTTGATCGGAATCGGGTCCAGAATCGATTGGCTGTGGCGTGTTTTGAATTGGTGGCCGGAAATGGTGGTCTCCGATCGAGAGAAGTGGACAGGAGAGAGGAGAGAATTATTGTTAGGGTTTTGGCCCTAACTACTGGAATTTGAGATAAAGTTGAAATGCAGAGAAGGAAAAAGAAGCGAGGAGAGAGGGAGAGAGGGAGGGAGAGAGAGAGAGAGAGTATAAAAAAAGGGGAGAAAAATAAAAAAAATAGAGAAAAAAATTTTAAAAAAAAATAAAAAAAAATGAGGGGCATAATAGTCATTTCAGATCATTTTGGACTTGTTATATGAGAATTAGAGAGAATAAGGACTATCCAGTTTAATTTGAAAGGCGAGGGACTAAACTGTTTTTCAAGCAAAAGTTTGAGGAGTAACAAGTATTTAATCCAATAAAATTTAATGTGAGAGAATTTTTTGAAATAACTTTTCTTAAAAAAAGTTATCAATTTGACGTGAATGATGCTCCTGGTGTTTGCAAAAGTTAAAAGTTAGCGAACAGAACTTATAATGTGTCTCAGTTACAATAACATTTCGCATGAAAGAATTTTTGAGAAAGACGTTTCTAACAACAGCTGCAAGGGTTAGAAAACCGACGCGAACTATTCACTAATTTCACGTGAATGGCTCATGTAGTCGTTGCAGAAATTAAAGAACTGTCACAACACATATGTTATGTCTTTGTTATTATAAAATTTAATGTGAGAGAATTTTTTAAATAACTTTTCTTAAAGAAATTACGTGAATGGCGCATCTAGTAGTTGCAAAAGTTAAAAGTTAGCTAATACAACTTAGGGAAAAATGCACCGACAGGGTCTGAAGACTCTAAGGACTGTCAAAATGATACCTGAACTTTCAAACGTATCAATGTGATACCTGGACTCATATTTTCGTATCAACGTAGTACCTACGACCAAATTTCGTCACGGCTCTGTCAGTTCGAGTCACGTGCGACGCATGTGAGGGCCAAAAAGACTTTTCCACTCCATCAAAATCCTAAATGAATAATTCAAAATTAAAAATAAAAATAGAATAATTTATTATATTTAAAATAAAAGATGATTACATTTTTTCATGTTCATCTTCTCAAACCCAGCAAAAAAGCAAAAAATTTTCATGATCAAAATCCCAATCCAATAAGTATGAACCTAACATTTCTTCATGTTCATATTCTCAATTGTTCATGTTCTTGATTGGTGGCAGTCTGCCTCAATTGGTGGCAATACCAGCAGCTGCGGCAAGGACCACGAGGTCCGCGCCCCGAAGAAGCGGCCGAGCATTGGATCCAGGAGGAGACCCGCTGCCTTATCAGCTTCCGCCGCGAGATCGATGACCTCTTCAACACCTCCTTTCTTTGTTAACGTTGTTGCCGCCTCCACAGCTAGCCACCGCCCTTGAACAGCCACCGCCAGTGCACCACCACCAACACCGCCCACCGAACCCGATCTGGAGCGTCTCTCTCCAACAATCCGCATACCAGATCGAAACAGTAGCCAGACCATTGGTAATGCTGCCGCCGTCATTGCAAGCCGCCGCCGTCGTAATTGAACGCCCACCGAACCCAATCTAGAGCCACCCCCACCAAACATCACCCCCGGTGCGTTACCGTCTCCAAACCCGATCGAACCGGCAACCAGATCCCACTCCGGCAGCCATGGCGATCCGATCTGATCCCATACTCCTCTCAGCCCTTCGACCCACTTACCTTCATCTCCCACAACGAAACAACCTCTCCAGGCCGCCATTGGAGCCCTCAACACCATGAATTGAACACTGAACCTAGCAAATAGAACCCAAGCACAACACCAGTCCAACAATAAGGCGTACTCGCGTCGTCGGGGAAGAACTCCGAAGAAGAAGAAGAAGAAGAAGAAAGAAAGAAAGAAATAAATAAAAAAGAAGAAAGAAAAAAAAAAACTTTTGAGGGTAAATCGGTCTTTTTGCCCTCATTTTCGGCCTCACGTGCGTCGCACATGCAAAATTTAACGGAGCCGTGACGGAATTTGGTCGTAGGTACTACGTTGATACGAAAATATGAGTCCAGGTATCACATTGATACGTTTGAATGTTCAGGTATCATTTTAATAGTCCTCAGAGTCTTCAGACCCTGTCCGTGCATTTTTCCTTACAACTTATAACGTGTCTCGGTTACAATAACATTTCGCGTGAAAGAATTTTTAGAAAAACGTTTCAAACAACAAGGTTGGATTTAAAAAATAATAATAAATAAAAAATTAAAATAAAAAAATAAAAAATTAATAAAAAAATAAAAATAATAATAAAAGGCAAGGGCATATGGGGCCATGTACCGATGGGCTACACTGACGGACGAAATAAAATCAACTACTCCGCTATCTTCACTCCTTTATGGGCCTCATATATCCACAACGTACTCCTTTATGGGCCTTATATACACACAAGGTAGTCTCGGTTGAATGTCTGAATGATGCTAGGTTGAGAAATGGGGGAACAATGTTCTGGGGTTTGAAAGTGGGAGAGAGTTATTTTTTGCTACTATAATCTGAAGATCGGGTACGTACTTGACCCAGTATAACCATAAAATTATAGCACATATAATATATGAGAATTCCATTACTACTAGAATAAGAATCCTATTACTTCTAGGACGAGAATCTCATTACCGCCACTAGAATGAGTATCCCATTACTACTAGAACAAATATAGAGCTTCATTCAATGACTAATAATTCTATTATAAATATCAGTTTCAAAATCTCATTCATTCAATACTCGATATCTTTCTTTTATTTCAAACACATATTTTATATTCATTCTCCTCTCAAATATGGTGCACACAAATGTTACGTTTGTGGTCGGTGTGGTTGGGAATGTCATTTCTGGTGGGCTTTTCCTCTCCCCAATTCCTCGTTCATATAAAAATGGAGAAAAAATATGTGGAAGCTTTCGATCTAAAACCTTACAACAGTGTTGAACTGTTTGTTATAGTGTTACTATGAATTGCCATTTGTTAATCCAAACAGCATTTTAGTTGTCCCCTTTAATTAATGGAATTGAGTTAATTATAGCTAGAGTTCATATATCTTGGCATATCCTTTTATTATGCTTCAACAAAAGGACAAAAGAGGGTTGCTCCATATATACTTTGTATGCGAACCTGTTTTCTTTGGGGCTGTTGTTGCTAGAACTATGTTGGCAATACCCAACCTTAAGATGAAGATGAATCAACATTTGAGGGCTATCATAGTTGGTTTTAACTGTGATTTTTTCAATGTCCTCATGTATAGCTCTCCTCTGTTCATCGTGACTCGTGAGTAAAGTCATTAAAACAAAAATGTGTGAAATTTATGTCATTCACACTCTCAGTTGCCAACTTCCTGAATACTTGTTGTTGGACTTCCTATGCTCTGATTGGTGTTTGAACCAAAATTTGGGAAGTCCCACATGGAAGACGGGTGAATAGGGCCCACAACAAATTTGGCATGGGACCACGATTGAACAGTTGAATAGCGGTGCCATAACAGAGGACCGCGATGAGTGGCCGCGGCATGATGAATGTCAGCAATGCTTATATTGCATGTGCCTTGCCAAGAGAATTTTCTAGAAATAAAATTTTAGTCCCTTAACCACTCGGCATCTATGCTGAAGCTCAAGGGACTTTGGGGGGGGGGGGGGGGGGCACCTATATTTGGCAAGGACCGCGTGGTAGATAGGTGGGCCCGACTCACAAAACGTAATGAATGACCGCGGCTAATTACATTAAACATTTAAAAAGTTGATTCTCAAATTTATGGTACAAGATAACGTGTTCGGAGAACCATTACTAAGATCAAATGACTCACAAGGAGTAATGAATGACCGCGGACCCACAAGGCGTAATGAATGACCACGGCTAATTAGTCACGGCACATCAAAGAGCTTGATTGTCAAGAGAAACGTTACCAAATCTTGGATTAATTAACTTGATGAGCATTAAGGGGTTTGACTGCCAATCATCAGTTACAAGAGCTCATGAAAGCATCGATCATTGATAACGTCAAAAATATCAGAAACGTGAATACTGTTTTATTTGAATCAATGCGGTCTTAGCTGTAAAGGCTGAGATTGCTTCTTTTCATTCATTCAGTAGTTTAGCTTCACTATAAAAAGGACTATAGGATTCATTGTTAGAGGTCCTCGACCAAATGCTCTACGCGATTACACAAATTTTATCTCAATACATTTCAACAACAGTTATCAATATTTACGTGTATATTTTATCGCTTTCTTTACTAATATTCTAAAAAACGGCCTAAGCGGCCGCCTAGGCGCTAGGTGGTAACTGGTAAGGAACCGATCGGATTTTGGCCTAGGCGTTGCCCTCAGGCGCTGGGCTACTAGGCGTCCGCCTAGGCGGGCTAGGCGGGGACTAGGCGGCTATAAACCCTAATTTATTCTATATTTTGACTATTTTTATATTTATAATTAATTTTTAGACTTTAAATATTTTTATTTAATTTTATTATTATAGGTCATAAAAATAATTTAAAATTTAAAATAAATAAAAAAACCGCATAGTCCCCGGGTCACCGCCTGACTAGCGCCTAGCGTTTTTTAGAACCTTGTTCTTTACCGGTATTTATCTTTCCGGCACTTTACATTACCATTCTTTACATTCCTACAATTTATCTTTTTGATTGTTACTTTGCTGCACTTTATTTTCCGTGGTTTACATTTTTGTTCTTTATCTTAATTTGGTGCACTTTTACATTCATGTGGTTTACTTCGCGTTATTTACTTTATTCAAATATTAAAAAAAGAATCATCGTCACCTCACTTTGGCCTCAATCACTGAGTTACACAGCACGAACATTCCAGCTAAGTAAGGTCGATCCGTGCTAAAGTCCTTGCATTTAAGACAGAGAGAACCCTGGGGCCAAGATTGATCCTTCCTCTGCCCACAATCAAGTGATCAGAAGTCAAATCGGCACAACATCTACAAACATAACAAAACCTCGCTTGGCCTCCCGGCAGTGAGTTGGCACGCCCGCGCACACGTAACCATTCCAGAAGGACACGTGTAAGCCAAAGAAGCCTTCGACCCAGTGACACGAGGCCGAGACGATTTTTGAGCGAACAATTGGAAAAGTGGATTACTTTATTTTGGTTAGCAACGGTCTCGATGCAATTCATTGCTGGAGCAGTTCAATTGATAGTGTCTATGCAAGATACTACGGAACTACACCAAAAGATGAAGACCTGTATGACAAGCCTACTATTGAAGTGCAACTCTCAACCATGGTTTAATTTTTGCCTATTGACATATCATAACCGAGTTGAAATTTTTTCCTTTAGTTTAGTTTTAACATGTACTATTTAGCTTTTTTTATCAAAAAAGAAAAAAATTCTATTTCTATCCAAAAAAAAATTCTATTTTCTCAATTTACCTATTTGTCAAAATATTCTTCTATAGTC
This sequence comes from Rosa rugosa, assembly GCF_958449725.1. Taxonomy (NCBI): domain Eukaryota; kingdom Viridiplantae; phylum Streptophyta; class Magnoliopsida; order Rosales; family Rosaceae; genus Rosa; species Rosa rugosa. Next base: position 3,902,402 of record NC_084823.1, on the reverse strand, counting down.
CAAGTATTTAAATTTTAAAATGAATTGTCCTTTAGTTTAGTTTTCTACAATGTATAAACTACATTTATTACGGTGCATCAATGGACCAAGTTATAACCATCAATCCTAAGATCTGGTTTTACTACATTCTCCTTACTGTGTTTTTAGTGTTCCATTTGGATCAGCTGAGAAGGGGGAGTTGTTAGAGATTTTTCTTTCTCCATGTAATGTTTTTCTGTCATCAAAAAAAAAAAAAGGACCAAGTTATGTAATTTATCTAGAAAAAAATATAAACTTTTTTTTTTAAATTAATACTTATTCATTTATAAAAAAAAATTGTACCAAAAAAAAAAAAAAAAAAAAAATATATATATATATATATATATATATATACAGTCCGGCTACACTAAGGATGTCCTTAGTTTTTCTTAGGTACGAATTTCCGGTTTTCACCCACTTTTCGATCAAATTTTCACATCTTAACCGTTCAGTTTTTAGGTCCTAATGTATAGATCACCTCTGCAACATTTCAGCCAAATTGGTGATCATTAAGGTATCCAAAACTTCAAATTACAACAATGTAAACGAACGGTTCCGGTTGGACAGATTCGGTTCGTTCGTGTAAATTGCAGTTTTGGACGCCTTAACGATCACCAAATTGGCTGAAATTTTGTAGAGGTGATCCATACATTAGAACCTAAAAACTGAACGGTTAAGATGTGAAAATGTGATCGGAAAGTGGGTGAAAACAGTAAATCCGTTCCATAAGAAAAACTAAGGACATCCTTACCTAAGAAAAATCCTATATATATATATATATGTGTGTGTGTGTGTGTGTGTGTGTGTGTGTATACGGAGCCGTTCCAAAGAGGACGTCCGCACTTTCGTTAAAGTGCGGACGTCGACGCTGCAGCCCCGCTCAGGCCTCGATGGCGCGGCGCCGCTTACTGGATAGAGGCCAGAGGTCGGATGGACCGGTTTGCAGTCGGGTGGAGTCGCCGGCGACGTAGTTGCAGCGCTGCCTAGAACCTGCAGTTGCAAGTGAGGACGCTGCCCAGAAACCTGCAACCTCGATCTCCTCCGACCTCGATCGCTGCCCAGAAGCGGTCTGGGATGCCTCCGGCCGGACGTCCGCTTCAGTTCCTTCCTGTATATATAGAGAGAGAGAGAGAAAAAAAATATCACAAATGGTCACTGTGTTATGACTCATTTGACACTTAACTCACTGTATTTTCAACAATATCACTTAACTCACTCACGTTTACATCCGTCTTTCACTTAACTCACTGTCGTTAATTCTATAGTTAAAAAGCCATTAAAATTGAGGGTATATTCGTCCAGAACACTAAAAAAATGCATTTCTAACTTTTTTAAAAAAATTCTGAAAAAAAAAAAGACAATGTTTTTTTCAAATTATACTTAAATTAAAATAAAATCCTTTTTTATTAGAAAGTTCAGAAATTAAAAAAAAATCTAATAAATTTAGAATTTTTTAAAGTTAAAAATGTATTTTTAAGCGTTTTGACAAATATACTCTCAATTTTATCGGCTTCTAACGGTAGGATTAACGGCAATGAGTTAAGTGAAAGATGGATGTAAAAGTGATTTTTTTTTAAAAAAAAAAAAACCCCACCCATTCCCACCCTTGATGGGGCTCGAACTCCTGACCTCTTATATATGAGACCAAAGCCTTACCACCCCACCAAACACACACACCCATGGATGTAAAAGTGATTGAATTAAGTGATATTATTGAAAATACAGTGAGTTAAGTGTCGAATAGTTTGTCATATATATATATATAGATCCTATCCAGAGCGGAGCTCCGCTTTGAAAATTAACGTGTGAAGTTCGATTTTTGGGTCACTTTTCGGTCGCATATTCACATCTCGACCGTTCAGTTTTTAGGTACTACTGTATAGATCATCTCTACAAATTTTCAGCCAAATTGATGATGGTTAAGACATTGATAATTGCCTTGAAGCTAGTACGGTTAAGGTTGACAGATTCAGTCCGTCCATTGGTTTAAGCGAGTTAGATACCTTAACGATCATCAATTTGACTGAAAATTTGCAGAGATGATCTATACACTAGTACCTAAAAACTGAATGGTCGAGATGTGGATATGCGACCGAAAAGTGACCCGAAATTCGAACTTCACACGTTAATTTCAAAGTGGAGCTCCGCTCTGGATAGGATCTGTATATATATATATATATATATATATACAACCTTGCTCAGGTGCGGATATCCGCACTTAAGCAAAAAGATACGGATTTCCATATTTTACCCACTTTTCGATCATATTTTCACATCTTAACCATTCAGTTTTTAGGTACTAATGTATAGATCATCTCTACAAATTTTCAGCCAAATTGATGATCCTTAAGGTATTCAAAACTGCAAGTTATACTTCAACACCAATCTCTTTCGTATTTCTCATTTGATATGCAAAACCCTGCTAATAACAAAAGCCTCGTGCAAAACCTCCTGAAAACCCCAGATCAACAAAACACTCATGGTCATGGCACACTCTCTCAGAACCTAGTCGCTTCTTCCCAGGCCCTGTTTTCACAGCTCACTCTCCCTGTTGTTTTACTCGTCCAAAACCTCAGAATCAAATCCAACAGCTGAATACTTAATTAACCACCACCAGTTTTCCCCTGAAGCCCGCTTTTAAGGCCTCGTCAACTATCGCTTATCTCAGAAACTCAGCAGAGTCGGATTTGGTGCTTTCATTTCTCAAGGAGAGTGGTTTCTCCAAAACCCATCTCGAGGGAGTGATTCAAAGGATCCCCAGAATTCTATGTGCCAATCTCGACACTTCCATCAGACCCAAAATCAAGATCTTTCAAGATTTGGGCTTTTCGGATTCCGACATTGCCGAGATTATATCCTCTGAACCCTGGATTCTGTGGCGGACTGCCGATAATCGGCTCGGTCCTGCTCTTCTGGTGTTGAAGAGCATTCTGGGTTGCAATGCTGATGTGTGTAAGCTGTTAAAGTTATGTGGGCGTTACCTCCAACATGGTTTGGAGAAGAGTTTGAGGGCTAATATGGAGTTGTTAAAGAGTTTGGGTATAGGTTCCACGCAGCTTGTTAAGTATTCGTTTCGATTTCCTAGATTGTATTTGCATAAGCAGGAGACCATTTTGGAATTTGTTGAAAGGGTTGATAAAATGGGGTTTGATAGGAATTCCGGGATGTTCATATCAGCTATTGGGATCCTTAGTTCTATGAGGGTGGAGACCTGGGAAATGAAGGTGAAGCTTTTCCGGAGTTTGGGGATTTCGGAAAAGGATGTCTTTGCTATGTTTAGGAGGTCGCCCCATGTGTTTGGTATATCTGAGAGGAAACTTAAGGAGGTAGTAGACCTGCTGGTCAGTGCTGGGAAGTTTGACATCCCGTTTGTGATTAATAATCCGGAGTTGCTTATGTATAGTGTTGAGCGCAGGCTGAAACCAAGGCTAAAAGTTTTGGAGATTTTGGAAAAGAACAATTTACTTGATGAAAAACCTAAGTTGACCACATTCTGCAAGTACTCCGAGCAGAAGTTTGCTGAAAGATATATTCTTCCTTATGCAAATGAACTTGGGAAACATATGAGTTATGAATGCTGAATTGAACACAATTTGCAAGTACTTGATCATGAGATATGTACTATGAAGATCCTCAGCGGGGTTTCCTGTAAAGTTAACTTTGGTCTCTTGGACTTTGATGAATGGCATTGAGGTGGAAGAGCCAAGAATTGAAATTGAAGGCCGTGAATGTTATTGGAGGTATTTCTTTGCTGTACTTGTATTTCTCTATTGCTCTCCATAAGAAGGCCATAACTGTTACAGTAATGTTGCTGTGAATCAAGTTATAATTTGCTCATTGTATGAAAGTCTTGTGAACTTTGAATCCATTGAAAAGAGCCATCGGTTTCAACTCAACCATATTTGCTACTCAAACTTACTAAATGGTTCTTTTAGGCTTTCACTATCCAATATCTTGAGATAAGATTAGTCCGTTTGCTCGGTAGTTAACTTTTACAGCTAACATATATTTTTGGCTTCGTTGTTTCCTTTTTGCATATTTCTTTGGGTGATTTATGTAATTTTTGTTTCTCAGATAGTTGGATTTCAACTTTCATTGTAGCCTGCAAATTATTTAGGCATTATCAACTCTATTCATAATACAATTAGTTTTATTGAGTTGACCTATTTGAATCTGAACACCCAAATTCACGGTAGAGTTGCTTATTATCATATGTCATATCTAATAAGATTTACCAGAAGGCTTTGAAGGTTAGGCCTTTATTGTAATACCCTGTGTCCTTGTGTGTAGCAATTAACAAAACTGTATCACTTTTCTATTGTTGCCTGTGTGGCTGTTTTGCCTGACAAAAAGACATTAGACTACAAATATTAGACTATAAATGTAGTTGCATGAAGATTAAATGCACCTTATAGGTTTTTTAAGTAAGATGATGAAACTAATTTTAAAAATGTGGGAACACCTGCAACAGTTGAAGGTGGGAGGAGTCTTATATTTTGCTACTATAATCTGATGGATTTTGTTCTGTGGTGTTGTTTATTACTAAGTGGTGGGGAGCTGAGATAAGAGTTGCTCATTTTCTAAAAATGGATAGTTGGGTCTGGATAGAGGGAGGGAAAGGGTTAGAGATTTGTCATTCTCATAGTTCATGTTGGTATTTTTGCCCTGCTCTAGGGCTTACTGGTGTTTATAAAATTTGCAGTTCTATGTTTTCTATTGAAATCTATTCGAGTGACCTGTCAATTTCAGTCTGTTACATGCCTCATTTGTTTCTGGGGTTGTAAACATTGTTGCTGTAGATCCATTAGCTGGCTGGGTCTATATTGCAAAAACTGCTATATGAATTAGAATGCCTCAAGTATTGGGAAATAAATGTGAAAATTTGCATGCATCTAAAAGAAGCTGCTCATCTGAAGATGAGTTCCTGTGTTCATTCCCCAAATTGTTGCCAATCACCAGCTTCCATGGCAGTGTTACATGGTCAGTGAAACTGCATCTAACCAAGGCCCTTGCAACTCCCATGGCCCCAGATGCTCGGGTAACTTTGTGTTGCTCCTGGTTTGTACCTTCAAGCTGGTGAATTGTCAGTACAGGAGACTATCCAGAAGAAACTGTACTTTAACAGGCTTGGTATCACTGAAGCCGCTCCCTTTTGGTAACTTTGTGCTGTTATGGTTGTATCAGTGCGGTAAGCTTTGCTTGTGGGTTATTTAGGCACTTGTCTAGGAAGATGAAGCTGACTTTATTCGAGTTTAAATTGGGATGACTTTATTCGAGTTTTGGTCTAAATTGAATCAATTTGGAGTCCTTTATTTACAACTTAATGCATTCATGCCCCAATACATTGATCATTCTAGACTTGAACAACCATGATAGTAACAAGTAACCGTAGGAGTCTATTTTCATAAACATGATCAAAATACAACAAGCATGTACAAAACATCTAAAACCTCAGCTACCACTGCCATTAAACCAAAACCCCCAACATAAACAGCCGAAATCGAACAACTTTACAGTACACTGAGCAAAACAGTTTCTGATTCCTGCAAAGCAATGCAGCTCAGAATGAGTTCATTTCCAGCAAATAGCTTCTGGCCTTGAGCAGCTTCTGCGCAACCTCCCCATACAAACCATTCCCAAATGCCCTCAACGCCAATTCCCCATCCTCCACCGCCATGTCGCCACCGCCGCCTCCCAAACTGGGCCGGACCACCACGAGCGTCGCACCCTCGACCCAAAGCCCGCCTTTGAGCTCCAATCTCGGCACATGCCTCATCCTCATCCTCACACTAGGCACTCTAGTCCTGCACCTATCCAACCCCTCCTCCTCCTCATCAGCAAACTCCTCACCTTCTTCTCTACACTCCCTCAACCCCTCCTTCTCCATCACCACCGTCCCCTCCGCCTCTCTGTCCCTCAGAACCAGACATTCGAGCCCGCTCTGCTCCCTCACCACCTCCTTCAGCAAATAGTGCCTCGCCGACGCCGCGATCAGAGCACTGATCGTCCACACCACCCGCACCTTCAGCCCGCCGGCGAAGTCGGGCTCAGCTCCGGCCGTCACCGGCGACGGAGTCTCCCCGACGGATCGGAACCCCAGGATGACGCAGGTCCGGAGGGTTTTCCCGAACTCGGCTCTCCACTTGAGAACGGTCCCCTTCTCGAGGCGGAGGTCGCCGGAGGGGAGGTCGATCGTGAGGCGCTTGACGCGGTGGAAGCAGCGGAGGATCTGGGCGGGGCAGTTGGGGATCCGGGTCCGGTTCGGGTTGTTGTTTTTGTTGTTGGGCTTGGGGGAGACGAGGCTGTGGAGAGACTTGAGGATGTAGCGGAAGGCGGAGGCGAGGAGGTTGGAAACGTCGTCGTCTGAGTCGGAGTCGGAGTCGGAGGAGATGACGCGGTCGACGGTGAGGACTAGGGAGTCGGTGTGAGGGACGAGGGAGTTGAAGCGTTTCGAAACGGCGAGGCAGCGAATGAGGGTCTTGGTGTCCGAGACCAGGTCGAAGATCTGGAGGATCACCGGGTCCGGCAGTCGATCGAAGCCGTCCATTTCCATCCACAGAAAAAGTGAGAGAGAGAGAGAGAGAGAGATTTCGGCGCAGAGGTTTATAGCGAGAAATGGGAATGTGGAGAGCAGAGCAGAGGAAACGAGGCACAGGGAGTTGCTTTTCTCAGTGGGAATGAAAGCGTGGGGTGTGGGGACCCCATTTTGACCTGATAGGAGCGGAATGCTACTGGGTCCCGCAGATTGCTTAGTGCCGGCTGCAGTAGTTTTGTACGCGAAATTTCTACGGTGTTTCGGAGTATTGAGTATATGTCGAGAGTTGTTAGTTATTGTTGTGTTGCGGTGTGTGCTGTATAATAATGATATAATTCTAACGATTCTCGATACCCCATTTCTGTAGTATGAGTGTGTCGAGTCGTTGGTTATTGTTATTTGTGCGTTATATAATGAGATAATTTAACGACTTTCGGTTTTTTAAAGTTTCGATAATGTAGATTTTTGGACCCCGAGTTTCAATACTGTGAACTTGTTACTTGTGTAGAGGCGTCTAATATGTTGGACTTGCGGTTGTTTTAGGGAGGAAATCAGCTGTCCCCAAACTCCCTATCCCAATCCTGTCCCACTAATTATAATTTGACACGTAGCAACTACTAACAACCTACTAACTCCGTCAACTCATTTAAAATAAAAATAAAAATACTGAATATTTCTCCTTCTCCTTCTCCGTCGAGGTCCAACTGAACCCAAAAGGAAAAAATTTCAAATCTAATTCATTCCTACTTTCGCAAGATCAATGAGATGAAAGAATAGGCAAGAGCACTTTGATGTAGCTTCGTACATATTGTTCTTTCTTTTCTTTCAATCCCACGAAAACCAAACTAATGGTCAAGGGAATGAAATTGTATATATCAATTCAAAAGCTTCGAATCAAAAAGGTGCCCGCAAGTAGAAACCATCTCAAGGATCCCCCAACGTCTAAACGGTTTGCAAAATGGTGAAATCAATTTGAAGGGTAAAACTTGAAGCTTCAACCCTTGGTCGCAATTCGGTAAAAGATTGAACCAGTTTGAGATTGGAATTAGTGTGAGAAGTGGGTTGTTCACTTGCAAGTGTGGGTAATATAGCTTTTAGTTTGGGTAAAGCTTAATTTAGTTGATACATGTTCAAAAGTTTCAGATTAAGAATTGATTTGGGTATGAAATTGATACGCGTTCAAAGATTTCAGATTGAAATTTGATTTGGGTATGAAATTAATACATGTTCAAAGCTTAATTTAAGGTTTCATTTGGATTTCAATCAAGAATCTGGGTTTGGAGAATGATACGCTTGGTTTTACAAAAGAAGAGAAGATGATGAGTTTTTGATCTGATAAGAAGAACAACAAAGAGAAGGCTGGGTTTCTAGAAAAAGAAGAAAAACAAGGGAAAAAAAGGTTGGGTTAATTGCTCTCGATAGGTTTTCAAAGTTTTTTTTTTTTTTTTTTGGAGGTCTCTGATTGCTCTCTGATGGAGGTCTAACTACCGATTTTGAAGGTATATATATGAATAGGTTGTCAAATGGTTGCAGCCTCCTAGTGGCAGAATGAAGCCAAGTGTCACCGGATTTATTTTTCGGTGGCAACATAGTGGGAAAGTTGGTATTATTAGTCTATTATGGCTCCGTGTGAGCATTATCTTTCCGGTATGTCGCCAAATTTGTAAAGCAAATGGAGTAGCCAAATGTGCACTCTTTGCTAATTGGTGCATGATAGAATACACAATATTAGTAGGGACTTCTGATATTATTTTGGAATGTTCTCTTAAGGCTTCTTATAATTTGGGGTTTAGGCTTTATGTCCCCCCCCCCCCTTGTATTCTATGGTTTCATTAATGGTTATGGCTTAAGGGCAGCCGTTTTGGCCCTACCTAAAAAAAAATGAATAGAACACTCTAAAAAAAAGTTTTTATTGATATTATTGGATGATGGGTATTATGGGAAAATTAGGGAGGTGTAGATAGCATATTGTTATTTGTAAAAGTAAGTTGGAGGTCTATTAAGTGGGGATGTCTAAATACCAATTGTGGATGTATGAATAAAAGCTCCTCACCCCTAACAGTGTTAACTCCTTTTGAGATAGAGGACACATGTCAAATTACTATTAATGGGACAGGAATTTTAGGAACAGCTGATTTCCTCCCGTTGTTTTACTAGTTTTCTTTCATGAGATTTCCTTCTTTGGTGGCAATTAAATGTGGGGAGAAAAATTGGTATGCGATGTAGGAATGGAAATTTCTTCATAAGTGCGGTAAAGGCCCACAGATTTTGGAATTCTGAAATTGAATATCTTGCAGATATTAAAGCTAGAAAAAATAAAGCCCCCCTTCTTTATTTCCACTATGGCCCCCGTTGATTATTTCTTATATATTTCATTTAATACCAAACTTTACAACTCAACTAATTTCCCGTTAAAAAGTAGTTAGAATTTTGAGTATTAATGTTAGTCACTCAAACCTATGGCCGGAAAGCGTCGCTTTCTCCGATCTCAACTCGGGACTAGTGTATATTACTAAGAACCTCGTTAAATGCATAAGATAATAATTTTTTTAGAGATCCTTAAGGATCCAGTGAATATATGAAGTAATAATTGATGAAATAAATGAAAGAAATATTGTAAAAAAATATTAATAATTGATGAAATAAATGAAAGAAATATTGTAAAAAAATATTAATAATTGATGAAATAAATGAAAGAAATATTGTACAAAAATATTAATAATTGATGAAATACATGAAAGAAATAGTATATAAAAATTAAAAATACATATTAATTAAGATAATTTTTTTTTTTTTTATCAAATCAACAACTCATATACAACATAGGGTTTCGAGTTCCCAGCAGCTGCTCGTCCTCTGGTCGGATCCCGACCTGACTAGTGGCGCTTGATGTCGGGTATCTTCTCCTCACTGTTTCTTCAAGGGTTGCGGTGTTGGCTTGCCAGATTACTAGGGTTAAAGTCCCGCGAGTGTAACAGAGTGAGGTCAAGGTTAGATCGAGACCTAGGCGTAGAAGATCGGCGTTGGGGTCAAGTCGGCGTCAGCGTTTCCATCTTTGGTTAGGTTGGTGTGCAGATCCGGTCGTCGGTTTTAGATCGGAGTTGATCATCAGGTGGTGGTGATCGGAAGAGCTAGTGGTTGGACCATTGCAGTTCAGGCATATCTGTTATGTTTGTTGGATCATGTCGTGGAAAGGGTGGCCGCCGGAGATGGTGGCGATAGGTTGGCAGCGGAGGCATGAGGGTGCTCCTATCAGCCTCGTTGCCTGGGTTTGGGCGTTGTGGGTTCAGTCTCAGGGCCCATTTGAGTAGGTCTGATTCTATTCAAAATTGGGCCAGGATGGAGGGTGTTTTGACACCCTCATCCATTACTTAGTGCTTCATGCTAGCCTGGCCCGAGAGTTTGACCTCATTGGGTGATGTTGAGCCCTATGGTCTCTAAAGTGCAAGTCGTAATTTGGATCATGGTTCTACCAAATTCACAATCTCCATGTTCATCTATGGAAACTTTTTCCACAAACCCATATCCTAAAACCATTGAAACAGAAGACCCTTTTTGCCAAAATTGAAAATAATTTGGTGAATTTTGAGAATACATACATACTTACATAGTAGATGATTGCATGCCAGCCCGGTTGATCTTCAACTTGGGTTAGGATTGAAATTGCAGATTCTGGGTTCCTGAATCCCATTTCTGTTAGGATTTCTTTCATCTTCATCGCCAGAGCTGCTCCGTCAGTGATATGTGCTTGGAAGACCCGAACTCTGGGTTCGGGTGGAAGCCCTGTTTGTATTATGCTAGAGGGTACTGCAAGAATGGAACTAGTTGTAGATTCTTGCATGGTGGAATTGGGGACTTGGGTTCAGATGGTGCTCCACTTGTTGGGTCACCCAGCAAGCTTGAGATGAAGGACCAGTCATGCCATGAAGCACTTCTCAGATCCAAGTTTGCTCAACAGCAAAGACTGGCTGCAGCTTCCCAGCTAATGGCCTCGGCCAACTCTTAATCAACAGTCATGATGAAGCCGTCATTTAAAATAGATGGTCCAGATTTCGCAATTTTCTATTTTAAAATAAATTTTTTTGGGTAATATCAATTGTAAGGACGAGAATAACCCTCAAAGTTTGCCACCTAGCAAACGTCGTAACGGCCGAATGGGTTCTAGGTACTAATGTTGGATCGGGGAGTGAACATCAGGTACCAATGTGACATTTTTTCTCTTTTAGCTATGCAAAAAAAAAAAAAAAGAGTAAACTTTTTTTTTCTCTATTTTTTTGTACCTCATAATTAATGATTTCAATAATTTTTTAGTTTTTTGTTAATTGCTAGCTCTTTCTTTCTTTTTTTTCTTTTTTTTTGACAAATGTAATGGATAGACTTAGATTTAGGTCATAATAGCATTTCTTTTGTTCTCTCTCACCAATATGAGTTCAACTTTATGTCACATGATCTTAATCATAGTTTTTTTTTTTGAAAGGGATCTTAATCATAGTTTTAGTTCTTATTAAATATATATATATATATATATATATATATATATATATATATATATATGTTTTAATGAGTATGTAGTCAAATTGAAAAAGGAAAATAGATAAAAATAATAATAAAGAATGCAATAATCTAATATTATCGAATTGAAAAGTCTAGAGAAAATAAGTATAATATTTTTTTGGTATAATTATTATCCTTAATAGTCATTTTATAGTAGGTTATATATGTCATTTAATAATTCATAATAGAGTGAGGTCAAGCTAGCAGATCTGGAAGGCAGACAGTATAGCCGCGGGACAGCTTTGCTCTCGGCCGGGATGCACTTCCCATGCTCATTGCAGGAATGTGACGGTCCAGCTGGTTGTATGTGCTTGGGTGCAGGCCGTGGCCTGCATAATTGATGACAGTGTACAAGCGGCGGCGGAGGCAGTAGCCATGACGAGATTTGGTGCAGAAGAGGGGGTGCCCAGATCAATTGGGAAACCCACCAATTGGAGGCCCAAATCACTTATGTGGCCCAGGTCAGGTGGATGGCCCAAATCAGATTGGGAGTATTGGGTGTCCCAAATATTTGGAACTGTTTCTTCGATTATGACCCATTTGTGGACCGAAATGAGGGATCCTAATTCTCTAGGGTTTCGTATTTGGGATCCTGGTGGTTTGATCCATAGCAGTGTATTTGCCCGCAGCATGCAGCAGAAAGGAGGAATCTAATTTTGTTTTTCTTTCTAAACTTTGCCTAATTACTATGTTTAGTTTTCATAGTTGTTAGGCTCGCTTTTGAATAAGTGAGCATTGGTTGTCTAATGGGTGATGCTATCATACCACGTCCTAAACTTGTCTAGAGATGGCAAGGGAAAATATGTATCCGTGTCATTCTGGCTTGAGTTGAATGAAATGATTGATTTGGTTCAAAAAAAAAAAAAAAGTTTGCAGATCTGGAGGTACCAATAGAAACACTCTTTCAAAAATCACTTAATTTATATCCCTTAAAAGTCCAAGTTTTCGGGATCTTGCAGGCTTATTTGGTTGAAGGCCTGATGAACTGAACTAGATTTCCACTTGGTTCTTTTGTGGAGATTGATAATGGATGGGTGAGAAGGGTGTGCAATATGTCATCATTTTAAAGACAATTTTCACTTTTTGATACGCTTGAGGTTGAGCTCAAGTATTGTTTGTAAACTATTGGGACCTAGTTTAAACCACAACTGCATGCTCAGACAAACTACGGTTATACTTGTCAAACAAGCATTTTAGGGCTAAGAGTATGTAATGTGGGTTTAGTTCTTTGATGCATCATTCTGGTCTTTGACCATTCATGAATTGGATGACTTCTTATTTTTCTTTTCGTTTTTCTTTTTTTCTTTATTTAGTGTTCGTGGTCAATAAACAAATCAAGTCCTTTACAATTAATTTCATCAAGACTGTTTGCTATTATATGTCATCAAGAGGAGCTTAAATTATTCAACTCCAAACATATTCAAACCGCAATTGACGACCCATTCAGATTTGTAGCCCCGGAGAAGAGAAGAATTTTTTTTTTTTCTGTGGTTTCAGTTTTCGTACGTACACTATCCCAACGACAAAACCAAATTGGAATATACAACATACATAATATTCTGGCTACTCCTCCTTCCACGTACTCAGGCCACCTACTTCTTCCAGCACATTTCTTAGGTTTATGGGGACACCAAGTCCCAGTGGTGGAGCAATGTTGGGACATGGTGGTTCTCAATAATTATTTATACATCTTAGTTTGTCTATTATATGATTAGGTAATTCACCCAGAGCGGTAAGGCCTACCAGAGAGATAAGTTTTTTTTTTTTTTTTTCTCACAATGAGAAGTTTTATATACACATCCATATTTACTAGATACACATCCATAATTTTTTTTGAGTGTTTCTAAATGTACCCAGCAAATTTCTATGTAGACCCAGCAAATCAATTTTGCATGAAAATATATTTATATCCTCGTATGTAATGACAATAATAGTCATATAATTTTCACTTTTACCCCTATATTTGTACCCAGCAATCTTCATCCCTTCCCCACAAACGCTTGAAGAAGAAAGCCCGATTTGAATGAAAATGGTCATAAGGTGGAAGAAGAAGTACTGTGATTGAAAAGCCGTTGATGAGGTACACCCAGTCGGTATTGAGGCCTAAGAGCCAAGTAGCTAAGTCTAAGTTGACAGACAAAATGAAGAATGGTGCAGTAATCCATAGATGGCTATTGATAGCGAACCTAATACGGGTTGTGATCGATGGTGATTCCATGAATGAAGATGAGTGGATCTGAACAGCCTTTGGTGAAACTAGAAATCTCAATTTGATTGAAAAGGGTGATAAGGTGGAATGTGAGGTAAGTGAAAAGCCGTACATGATTATTACTAATGTTGCTTTAACTTTATAATTTTATTGGTATTAAGGAAGAAAAACTGCAGAGAAAGGGCTTATAGGAGTGACTACTTCTGTGAGCAATGCAATTGAAGTTTGGAACTGCTGTGAGCATTTTGCTTGGTTTAATTAAGAAAAGGGCATAATTGGAAAGCCTGCCGGGTGTAGATAGAAATTTTGTAATTTTACTGGGTGTAAAAATTTTGCTGGGTCTATTTAGATATTTGCTGGGTACATTTAGAAAGACCCTTTTTTTTTTTCATCATCTTCCTTAAACTTCCTCTTCTGCCCTTCTTTCTTATTAGGAAACTTTTATTTACACATCTATTTACTTGTGTTTTTATCCAATTTTCCAATTTCCTTTTAAACTTCATCTTTTAAAACAATTAAACTGACGACATCAATTCATTAAATCGACCATCCTCCACCTCGTCCTCGCATCACCTCTACCACACCACCCACCTTTGATGCCACCAGTTGTTCACATTGTTGAATGTAAATTGGATGGAATAGAGTCCATCTTTAGGTTTCAATCTTCATATATACACCTCTGGGTTGATTTTGATCCAAACATAAACAAAGAATAACACAACAATTGGATTAAAATGTTTGATAGATTATTAAATAATTAAATATTGTTTAGTCTTAGAACTTTTACCCAAAAAACACTTCAGTCCATGCTCTTCTAATTTCACATGTTTAATTTTTGTATTTAATTATCAATTTTAGACCAATAGGTCCATTCCGTTACACTCCGTCCAAAAAATCTGTTAACTTGCTGACGTGACAATCCTTCCACATCAAAAAGTCTATTATACCCTCACTTTTTTTTTTTGGTCAATCTATTCATCTCTTCTTCCTTCTTCCAGATCTCTCTTCTCCAGAAACCTCAACACGAGATGGAGCTGCAACCTTCCCCTTCTCCTTCAAAACCGGCCCTAACCATCTTGCTCACCCTAAACCCTAATCAACGACCAATTTCAAGTGAACCCCAACCGGCCTCGTCGGGCTAGAAGCCTCATCACAACACTGCCAAACCCCAAACGACCTCGGCGAAGGAGTGCTCTATGGTGGAGCAACTATCTGGGCTCCCATGCTTTCCGATCAGGAGGTGAGCTCGGGTATGTTTTGCCATCGTTGCACCATTGCTCGTGTGATGGTCAGAACTCATTTTTTGTTCCGATTTAAAATTTGATTACATGTTGGATAGGTTGTTGATTCTTAGAGGAATACTGAGAATTTATTAGAGAGCTCGTTGAAATTTGAGGATTGGCTCAGAAGCTTTGGCTGAGAGAAGTATGAACTTGAGTGTATCAAAGTTGAAATCTTTGAGTTACAGTTGCTGCCATTTTTTATGACAAAGTAGGGGATTTGAATTTGGGGAAAATTTTTGGTTTGGTGGGTCGATAAACAACAGGGAGAAGACGGATGAAGGTTTGGTTCATGGTCTTATGATCCTGAAATTGGATGGCTGTGATTAGATTACAGTAAAAACCAGATCTTAGAGGTCTAAGATCTCAATCTGCTTCAATCCTAGAAACCCATGAGAAAGAAATGGATGAAGAAGAAGACCCAGATGCCCAAGTTCAAGACTTGACCATCCGAGAACATTACTTGTCCCTTCCAAGGTTTTGGAGGTATACAACTTTCAATTTCCTCGATACCCTTTTTGTACTTTACAAAATTGAAGTTGTTTCCAGTGTTTATTTGATAGTTTTGATATGAATCGATGTAGGAATCAGAGTGGCTAAGGGTGACTTTGCATAAGTGATTGGATGATGAGTAGTGCCTAGAACAAACCAATGTGGAAATCTTGGAGAAACAGACCGATCTGGGTGAGATTTTGTTGAAGATGGCAATGGAATTGGAATCCAGAGGAGGGAGGGGTAGCAGCAAGAGATGTCGGATTTGAGATTGAAGAAGAAGAGATAAACATAATGAAAAAAATAAAATAAAAAATAAATTCAAAAAAAAAAGTAAGGCTAGAATAGACATTTTAGCGCGGAAGGAGTGCCACGTCAGCAAGTTAACGGATTTTTGGACGGAGTGTAACAGAATGGACCTATTGGTCCAAAATTGATAAATACAAGGATTAAACATGTGAAATTAGAAGGTCATTCCAACATGTGAAATTAGAAGGTCCAAAATTTCTAGTCTAACCAACATTGTGTTTTATATCTTGGTTACAAAAATAGTTGGTCTTAAGAAAAAGAGAAAAATGCACCATCAGTCCTTCAACTCTTGTGCACCGGCCAGTTTGATACCCAGACTCACAACATTATCAATGTGATACCCGAACTAAAAATTTCATATCAGCATGATACTTCCGTCAGTCTTTCGTTAATGTTCCGTTAAAAATGGTCACGTGTCATACAGGTGACTAAAATTTTGAGGGCAAAATCGTACCTTAAAGATTTAAAAAAAAAAAAAAAAAAGAATTATTGGCTTTTTCAACTTGGACCTGACAAAAAAAAGAAAAATATCCAAACGAAAAATCCTAAGCTAGGAACCCAGCACTACTAGAATTTTTCTCATATACATCGGCCAAAAACCGATGTAAAAAAAAATTTGTGCACATGTGTTAGTGGGTGATGTAAAAGATCGCCAAAAAATAGACATTGGTTAAAAACCGATGTCCCATACTACCATAAACATCGAATTAGATTCTAGACTCGATGTTAAACTGCTATTATGATCACAAATTGGTGTTTGTAGATATTGTTAAACCTTCATATTTATGCATTTAATGCTTAACGAAATATAGATCCAATAGCACTAGTATTCATTTTAACATCGTTACTCATTCTAGAAACGATGTGTAATATATTCTTACACATCGGTATTTTTAAAATTTGCCTGCTGTTTATGAGCTTTACGAGTACTTGTCATATATCAAACTATTTAAAAGATTGAATCTACATTCTTTTGTATTAATCGACCGATGTTCATTATTATGTTAAACATCGTTTCTTTTTACGAAGTGATGTCCATTTTTCTATTAAACATCAGTTTATGAGGTTGACACCGATGTTTATTCTTATACCAGACATCGTTTTTCATTTAATAAATCGATGTTCATTGATTTGTTTTACATCGTTTCTTACTTAAAAAGTCGATGTCCATTGCGTTGTTTTACATCGTTTCTTACTTAATAACTCGATATGCACTGAATAAAGAGACGATCGATTTTTGTTTCCAATCTGCTGTATCATCTCTTTAATGACATCGTTTTTGTATTTTAATACTAATTTGAAATAGACGTATATACATCATGTCCTTCACATGAGCATGATATCCACTAACTTTGTAATTGCTGCTACAAAATTGATCTAATCCACATTTGACAACATGAAATTCCAAATAATTTAAATATGGGGCATTGCATTAATTTGTATCCAACATCAGAGATGATAATAGTTCAAAAAATAGGCAAAAAGACCCCAACCTACGTACTTCAAGGCTAGCCTAAAACATACCATTGCAATAAGTGTACATGTAGTTTTGTTCACAGTTGCTGCAATAGTACAACTACTCCAAAATGGTTCACAAAAAATCTAGCTAGCCTTACTCAAAATCACTTTGCTAGTCAGCATCTACAGCAAACTTGCAGACGCCACCCTAACAAGAAAAATCAGATGCACATATTACCAAATAGCAATGGGATTACACACATTAACAAGTATAAGTACTGGAATTGGAATTGGAATAATATAGTTACCTTATCAGTAGGTGGAGGAACAATTTCGCAATCATCCACATTTTCTTGCACCTTTCTTTCTTTCCATCCCTCTCTCTGTTCCTTTTCTTTCTTTCTCCTCCCTCCTCTAACAGACCGTCAGCCACCTATCCTTATCCCTTGAAAACAAAACCAAATGATTAAAAAAAAAATTTAAAAAAAAAAACTAGTAAAACCAAATACAAAATAGCTAACAACTTAAAACAAAAATAACCGCCTCAGTAGATAGACCAAAAAATTAATGTTAAATTGGAACCAGGATACCACAACTCCACTCACATGCATAATATAAACTGCATATATTATGAACTACCTAGAATTTCACAAGGAAAATCAACTCAGACCTATAAAGTGCTATATATATGTTCAAAGCTAGTATCTAACTTAGTTCCAACACTCCAACGAAAGAATACACTCAAAGGAATGAATTAAAAGAGCAAGGTCTTACCTGATAAGGAAGAAGAGCTAAAAGAGTAGTCAAGATGAAATCTCCTTAAGGAAGATCCAAGTGAGATGAAATCTCCTTAAGGAAGATCCAAGTGAGGTAAAATCTCTTCAAAACAGATCCAAGTGAGGTTAAATTCCCTCAAGACGGACCTTAGTGAGTGAAATTAATCTCGTCAAGGAGGTGAAATCTCCTCAAGACGGATCCAAGTGAGGTGAAATTCCCACAAGGTGTATTAATTACAGTGAGGTGAAATCTCCTCAAAGCAGATCCAAATAAGGTGAAATCCCTCAAACGAGGATCAAAGTGAGGTGAAATGACTGAAATCTCAAAGCAGATCCAAATGAAGGGAAATCTCCCCAAGGGGATTTAGTCCCCTAGAAAACAATCATGTGTGGTAGCAAAGCTATGCATATATAGTTAAGCTCAAAAAGGTATCAAACCAAAAAAGAGAAACAAAAGAACCATGTTACTAACAGCAGAAATAGCAAAGACAAAACACAATTAACACTTAAGTAATGAAACTTGGAGAATTTGGAAAAACAAATATATAGAGCCCGACACTCAGTTTCTCCTTGCACCTCCAGAACAGCAAGTCATTTGCAACTTGGCCATGGTAATCAAAGCTGAACTAACTTTGGCTATTCTCTTACGGTCCCCTCCTAACATTTTACCTTTCCCATCATATAATCAAACCTCATTCCCCCTGCTAAATTTTTGCTAGCCTATCTCATATATATGCAATAACATTTGTGTTCCAGTAGTAGTAATTACCAATTGGAATTTACCTCCTTTTCCATGAGATCCTTCTCTTCTCCCAGCTTCTTTCCCTGTTCTTGCATTACAGCCACACCAGCATGGGCAATCTGGTGTTGGGCTTTATAAACAGTAGTACATTTCTTTTCCGATATGAGGTCCTAACAATTTTTGTTTATATAAAAAACTCCTCCTTGCTGGTTTTGACAGCTACAGCTAAAGGATATTGTGTCCATCGATTAATAAATAAGATCTCCAACAAGGTTAAAGATACTGTTGCAAACAAAAACATAACGTTGCACACTTTCTCGTAGGACTATATATAGAACCAACCCCCTTCAATTTTCACCTGAACTTTTACTAGTCATCTTCAGTATAACAAAATTGAGCCTGCATCTAACTTATGAGAAGACTCGTCAAACTCACTTTCTATCTTACTTGAAAACAAACATACAGAGGCAGCAAGGAAGAAATTACCCATATAAAGATTGATAATATGTTACAAAACTAGCAGAGAGATGGCCATACCTTCTCAATGAGAGCTGTCATGGTTTCCATCATGAACTGCGTCTGCACCAATTATGTAAATATTAATCACGTGAGATAAATCCAGTATCTCACACTTGCAATACGAGACAAGCAAAAGAATTCATAACATTATTCTGGTCTACAAGAGTAAAATAGAGACGGAGAGAGAACCCAAAACAAAACAAACAAAATGAACAAATGAAGAAAGGCCATGTACATAATATGCAGGTTGCAGATGAAGAGTAAACCATAAGATCATCTTTGAAAACTTAAACACTATTATAAGTTCACATACTATTTAGATTGTCACGGTTCAAGGTTTAAAAGTTAAACTAGCTTTGAAATTTAACTTTTCTATCATAAGTTCACATAAGTTCACATGAGTTCTATATATGAATCGATCATTTTAATTTACTTTTTCTCATATGCAGGGACATCTTCTGAACTTGTTATGGAACCAAACAATACAGACTTTTAATTCCACGGTTTGAGAGACCTTATCTTCTTAGCAAGGAAAATTACAGCATCAACTGTACCCTCTGCATATATTGATCTACCACAAACATTATGCTGAAACTCAAAAGAAACTCTACAAAGGAGAAAGTATTCAAAAGAACAAGATTAAAACATTACACAAAAAGCAAACCTAGTCATTTCCTTTGGGATGTCCCAGAGTTTCAGTTATAAAGTAATAAGACACGATCAAAAGTATGTAACACCAAAATGAACCTATATTAACTCAAGATAGCAAACAAAGATGATGAGAACACACCGCTTCCCCACTATAATTCATGTAAGCTTGAGGCTTCACCACCAAAATTGGTACCTCTCCAATGGAACCTGTACTGATCACACCAAGAAATCTGAATGAACACCAACACGTATAAGAGTATGAAAATAAAAGTTACAAGGACTGAAGACCGACCTATTCCAACCAGTGCCTTTGACTGAATTGTATTCATCACAATGCCCTGCATTTTGGAAATACTATCTATCATTTCAAAACCAACCTGAGATGCAAAAACCACATGAAAAAGCTTAGTCTTTGCATAGCACATAATCGAAAAATAACTAAACAAATAAACACATGAGCAAAATTTACATTGTGCCTAGTTCCATGGTACTTATTTCCAGGGTTACCCAATCCAACAATCATCCATGGAGTGTATTCCACTTTAAATCTATCGCTATTCTCCGGCAAGGAAGCTTGTACAGAAAAACTTGTTGAAACTGAACACTTATTCAGAAAACGGGTCTTCGTGGATATGATATATGCAACACGTTTACATGCACAAAACCAGGACAAACATATCAGATTACAATTTGTGGAGAAATTGGCCAGTAACAAAAAAGCAAAGTAGGTTTCACTTACAGGGTACCGAGAGCTTCTTCGGTTTGAGGCAATGGCGGTGACAGCGAGCTCCAAAGGGTGGGAAGACTAGTCGCAGAGGAAAGAGAGAGACCGCTACCATGGATAGAATATAGCAAATAGTACAATGAGAGCTCTATATGGTTCTTATTAGAACCCAAGTAGATGCGTTTTGCAACAAAGGGATGACTGATTAATTGAGAATATATTGAAGCAGCTATGAAGAGCCAATTACATGGATAGCTAAAGTATAAAGAAGTCAAATTTAAGAAAACCCATACAAATTTTAAGGAGACAAAGTGATGAAACAAGATTCCTCACCTCGATGTAATAAAATGAAGAAGGTGGAGCGTGAACTGGAACAGCTGCCGGGTTTGAGATCTGTAAATTTTGAGATCTCGCCGCACTTGATGTTGACCTCTTCGAGCTTGCAGGGGTACAAGGAGAAGTAGCCGTCGGTGAAAATCTTTGCGTTCAACCTCACAGCAGCCATCGATTTCCCATATTTGACTGACAGATTGAGAGAAGGATTGGTTCATAGAAGCAATCGATTTCCTCAATTCGAGAGAGAGATTGAGAGAAGGGTTCTTTTCCTTCTTTTAGTCTTCCGAGATCCGAGAGAGAGAGAGAGAGAGAGCTTGCTCATGGAGGTGATGGCGCCGGCAAAGGGGCGGAGGCGGTCAATGAGAGAAAGAGATAGTAGCGGGAGTGAGCGGAGGAGGGAGAAGTGGTGCTGGTCGTGGAAAGAGAGTGGGAGAGGAAGGAGGAGAGGGCTAGGGTTCGGGGAATAGAAAGAGAGAAAATGGGTCGCCAGTTTTCAATTGTGAAGTTAGAAATAAAGTGAGTTGGAAAAATTAGAAGTGTGGGGAATGAAAATTTTGTTGCCCGCGTTCTTGAAAATTTTTAACTTAGTCTTTCAGCGCGTTTTTGAAAATTTTTGAATGAAAATATAGACATCGGTCAACAGTAAAAAGCGATGTCAGATATATGCATACAAATCGGTTTTTGAGGAATCGATGTTAATGACATTGTTTTACATCGCGTGTATTTCTCACCGATTTAATTGTCATGATGTCTATGAGCATAATTCTAGTAGTGCAGATTAATTCAATGAGTTCAATCCTCTCACTCTGAACTTAATTTCACAGCCAAGGCCAAATAAAAATCCATCAAGCCGGGGAAATCAACAATAAGTTCTGGAAATAAGCTTAATGGATAGTGCCTCAAAATAGGAAACTGATTTCTCGGTGTTCTTCCTCGCCTCTTTCTCTGCAATGTTGAAGTATCTCAATTCATGACTTCATACAGGTTGTGGTTCTTGTTAGATACAATCACAAGAAGCCAATCCCTCACGTACATTGTGCTTCTAGATTATTGGAACTGCTAGAAATATTCAATCATCCTTCAGAATTAGAAGGTGAAGGTTTTAATACTCTCAACCTTCTCTATTCTCATGGCCAATTCCTCAGCACAATCATAAGCCCAGAATCCAAAAATATACAGATTCACATTAACATCAATTGTCTTGTCTTTTTGGAATTTTCTTTCCATCTTACGTAGAAACCTTGAGCTTTTGATTGGATTCTGGAAGAAGTTGTTGATGAGTGGGTGGATGAAGATATCCTTGACTCTGAGCATCAATGTTAGTTTGTTCTTGTTGAATTTGCTGACGATATCCTCGAACAATGTTGCCCGCTTCTTGATGAAGCAGTGGATTCAGAAATCCTTGAGCAAAGTTGCCATGTTCTTGATCATATCCTTGACTTGCATTGTTAATCACTTAATCTGTTCTTCAAGATTCTGTAAAATCACAGGAGCTCAATAACAATTGCTCCAAGTTGATGACGCAGATGACATACCACCCATCGGTAGTTCTTTCCTGGAAACATATGTACAATTTTTGGACTCTACCCTTCTACATCGTCCATCTGGTTCTCCAACAGAGAGGAGAAATTAGAAAAACGATCTGCAAATGCAAAGCCACAGAGGAGAGGCAAAATGGATATGGATTCTCTCTCCTCGATTCGCAGGTCTCCAACTACCACCGCGGTGGCAATGCTTTTTGTAAAACTTGAAAAGAAGCAAAACCCAGATGAGATTAGAGCTGCTCAGATGTGATTTTGAGTGGTTAAAGATCGAAATGCATGAACAATGGACTAAAAGATCAGAGCTTTGAAGATATTTTCATTTAGTGCTTTAGAAACACAATGGCCCATGGCAATAAAACTGAAATGTGCAAAACCCAGACAGCGATTTGAGCTGTTGAGGACCTCATAATTGAAAATGGCACCTGGGTTCTGTTTCTGGTTTGTGTTTTTTCGTTTCTTTGTTACAAGTTGCCAACCAAGAAAAAAAAAAAAAAAAAAAGAGGTGAGAGGAAATTATAAAAAAAAAATTATTTAATTAAATAATTAAAATGTTGGTAAAAATTGAGGGTTATTTTGGTCATTTGGCATCTCTGTTTTCTCCACGTGCTTGCCACGTCAGCTCTTTAACTGAAACGTTACGGAAATTTAACAGAAGTATGTCGTTGATAGCAATATAAGATGATGTGCTCATATTTTCCTATATTTCTTTGCCTCTTAATCTTAGTATTTATGCTTAGTCCTCCTTATTTCGAGTCATTTATGTTGTTATAGTGTTTTTGTAGGTTTGTCTCATAAAGAGAAGAAAAGAAGCTAAAATGAGCTAACTAGAATTAAAAGACGCCCAGGTCCCAGAATCTGTCTGTGCAGAACATCCAACTTCGCCGAATTACTGGGAGTTACCCAGATCGAATCAGACAATGAGTCTTATATGCATGGAAAGCCACAGATGTCTACTTTCTGTATAATTTTACGGATCTCGTTTTTGATACTTCTGGAGAAAGTTATGATTATTTGAGTGAAGATAGGTCAGACAGGAAATCTGCTCGGGAATTTACAACCATTCGTGGAGAACTCAAGTTCCGTGACACAAGATTGTCAAATCCTAATGTTTAAAGGAAGTTAATTCAGATGAAGATTAAATGATGAACTTATTCCTACTTTTATTGAAGATATTTCAAGATTTTCCCATTCCAAATGAAGAAAGGAATCTAAACCTAAGTTTTACAAGGAAACATGAAGCCAAAGATGAGCAGAAATCTTCCCTATATAAGGGAGCACGAATTTACATGAGAGGAGGAGTCTCAGGAGCACAATGTAGACGCCCAAGGAGTAGAGACGACTCATCCATCTTCCCTTTCTTTTCCCCTTCCATTCTTTTTATGTCTTTCCTATGTTTTATTTAGTTATCTTTTGCTAAACCTTTTTCTAGGGTTAAGATGATGCCTTAGCATGATTGTTTATGTACTTTGATGATTTATTGATGGATTTATAGTTTCTTTATGATGAATTCTTAGTCACTATTTGAATTGATGCTTTATGTTTAAGTTCTTTGATTGATCACCTTAGGGCTTTGCATCTAGTAATTAGAAGATGAATTTGAGACGTACCTGCAATATAATTCAAATTAGCTTCTTGTGATTAAGAGTTGTGAATTACATTATTGTCGTACCTGAAGTAATGGTTTGCATGATTCTCTTGTTTTCTAAAACATAATGAGTCCTATGTGTTAAATTTATGCGGTACCTGGATAAATAGCATGTTAGGATATACGACCTCTGCCGTACCTGGAGAGAATCATACACTTAAGGAAAACTATGGTCTAAGTGCCGTACCTGGACTTAGATACGAGAATTATCATCAAAATGAACAAAAGAATCTGTTAATTGCATCGAAACATAAATAGGATTGTTAGTGGTTGATTCTGAAACCCTAGGTTTTATCATCTTTGCTTTTCAACTTATAAACTTTATTTTGTTTGTTTGTTTGTTTCACATTATTTCTTTATTCGAAAAATCTAAAAACAATACTTTCGTTATCTTAATTGTTCATTGTGTTTTTGTGATTTTGTGTTTGGATTAATTGAGTTAGGATTTAAATTGATTATCAATCCTCAGTTGGAACGACCTCGTACTTGCACACTATACTAACGACGATTAGTGCGCTTGCGAGTTTTAATTAAAATTTCACAACATAAGACTTTAGGTATCACATTGATACATTTGTGAGTCTGGGTATCAAACTGGCCGGTACACAAGAGTTGAGGGACTGTTGGTGCATTTTTCTTTAAGAAAAATATATCACATTTCTAATCTTAACCAACAGTTTTACATTAGTTCTTCGGAGCTATCCATGGTTAGCTCTGGGTTGGCTGTGACTCGTTCACTGTAAGTCATAACAACATAGGATTAACAGTAAGTCATCACAAAATATAAACTAACAGAGACAGAAAAAAGAGTAAAGGAATGGTTCCAGAACATAGAGGCAAATTTGCAATAGTTTTTTTTTTTCCTTCAGTTGAGAACAAAGGGGCAATGTAATTTATAGCTACATATTATTGAGGATAAAGAAAGAGTATGAAGATTCCATGATAGCTAATGGTCTTAATCTAAGCAAGGCACATTTTTTTTTGGGCTAAATACTATTTAGTACCCTGTGGTATGGGTCCAACATCGATTCAGTCCCTCGACTTTTAATTTCATCAAAAACACCCCTACAATATCATTTTCTCATCTAATAGGTCATTCCGTCAGGATTCCGTCAATTTCTGCCGTTAACTGCTGACGTGGCATTCCAACTCAGCAAAAATGGGGCCCACATGGAAGTCAAATTCCCAAAATGACCCTGACCAACTGAAATGGAAAAATCTAAAATAAACTCAAGATTTTGCAATTTGAGAGACTCGAACCCACGTCTAGACACATGCCATTGAAAGCCAAAACCACCCAACCACTTGCATGGTACTGATATGTTTCCACAAAAATAATATATATTTGTATAACCAATTGGATATGGAAAAATCCAAAATACAGTCAAGATTTTGCGGGTGGGAAGACTCAAACCTATGACTATTGGTATACAATTAAAAGCCCCAACCACCAGACCACTTGGATGGTATTGACATACTTCACCAAAAATAATATATATATTATACCCAACCGGATATGAAAAAATATGAAAATAAACTCTAGATCTTGCGGTTGGTAAGACTCGAACCCACCCCAACACATATGCAATTGAAAGCCCCAACCACCAGACCACTTGCATCAGTTGCATGATAATGATACATTGCGACAAAAATAATATGTATAAAATATATATTATTTTTCCATATCCGGTTGGGTATACAAATATATAGTATTTAGCCCTTTTTTTTTTTTTCAGACTTTGATTTAGGCATGTTAGGGCAAGTTCACCGGGCATCCTATTGCTCGGGCACCACGTCAAAAGCAGCAGAAATGGTGACCCAGCTCCACTATTCACACTTCCACCGGGCTTGGGGCAAAACCACAGTGGGAGGCCCAGGTCACGAACTCGGGGAGGAGGGTGACTGAGCCCGTGACCCAGGATGCCAGCCTAGCCCAAAAGGAAGCAGCTCGAGGAGACGCGCCTTGGGGGGGAGTGAGCTTCAGTTTCTTGTCTTCTAGAGGCGACAAAAGCAGCAGGCGCGTTGCTTTCCTTATTTTGTCGTTTTGTGGATATGTGCGGCTACGTGGCTTGTAGCCGTTGGAGTCCCTGTGCAGATTTGAATGCAACGGTCCACAGATCTGGACCGTTGCTTATGAAAGTGAAATGGATCTGACGGCTGGAGATCAAAATCGATTTGCATAGGTTAAAAAAAAAAAAAATACCGTTAGATTTCAACGGTAACAAAAAAAAATATAACCAAAATTTTCTATAAATACCTAACCTCCTATTTTACTTCTCACACCAAAAAAATCATCTTTCTTCCTCAAAATTTTTTTTGTTCCTTCTCCTCAAAGCTTTCATACTCTACAATTTTTTTTATTCCAATATGAGTGTACGAGGCAATACGATTGTCCAACCAGTATCAGATCCAAGTATTGACGGGACACGTTGTCAGACTAATGAAGACATTCAATTGTGCAAGTCTTGGAGGGCTGTTAGCCAAGATCTGTCAAAGGGTACGGAACGAAGAAAAGATGATCTATGGATAGATGTACGCCAACACTATGCCGAACATTGGGATGGATATGTCCGATCATTGCAAGCTTTTCAAGGGAGGTGGAAAACATTGAAAGTCGAACTTTATGCTTGGCATTGTGCGTTAAGGCAAGCGAAGCTTTGGTACAAGAGTGGTGCGAATATGATTGATGAGGTATGAATTTGTAGTGTAACACGAATATTAATTTTTATGATTCTTTTAGTGTATATTAAAATTTAATTAGTTGATACATCTTACTTTAAATTATTAGTTGAAATATTTTGTTGATAATTATACTTTAAATTATTAGTTGATATATTAAAATTTAGTTGATAATTATACTTCAAATTAGTACTTCATAATCATACTTTAGACTTCATTTTATTAATTTAAATTATACATTATACTCACCTTATATTTAAATAGTTGATACATTGTACCTCGTTTATATTTGTACTAATAGATTTATACTTTTTTGTTTAAATTAAATAACTACGTCAAGCACAAGATTTGTGGAGAGCTGCGATGACCAAATCGAAAGGAAAAGCAAAAAAAGGTGATTTCATTAGTTTAGAATGTTACGAGATTGTTAAGGGGTTTCAACAATTTGATGACATTCCAAACCATTCCTCTTCGGCTGGAGGAACCTCCAGGGGAGGAACTGAACGGATGCACACACAACAATCCGTTCCTGATTCTCATGTCCAGTTGGACATAGATGCAGATGAGGTAAACGCCGATGCAACTCCCAATCCTTCGGTGAGGCCTCAAGGAAAGAAGGCTGCCAAAGAAGCTCTTCGGAAAGGAAAGAAAGCATCTAATGATTCCAGTCCTCTGACAGCCGCTGTGGAGACTATAGCAACCAACCAAACATCAATGTTGTCTGCCAAGGAGAAACGTGATGAGGAATATGCTCGACATCTCCGTGACCAACAACAACGAGATTATATACGCTTGCAATTGGATATTCAAGAGAGGGAATTCAAAAATCAAGAGAGGGAAGAGCGTATTATGGAGATGGACACAAGTAAGATGACGCCAACCAAAAAGAATTACTGGCAAAGAAAACAAAAAAAAATTGCTGCGAAAGAAGCTGAAGATGCAACCCGTGGATCTGGCTTCCCACAACCACCATTCACCGGTGGATATTATCCACAACCTCCGTTTGTCGGTGGCTATCCACAACCTCCTTTCCCCGGTGGCTATCCACAAACACCATTCCCCGGTGGGTATTATCCACAATCTCCTTTCCCCGGTGGCTTCCCACAACCACCATTCACCGGTGGTGTCCCTTCTCCACCTTTCTCTTCGGGTGAATCCACCAACCCCAACCATATGGATGACCCCACAAACACAAATTGGATTCCTAATGAAGATGAGGATTAGGAAAATTAGGGAGTTATATATTTTAAATAATTGTATTGTTATGATTCCAATGCTTGGTTTTGCACTTATGTAATATTAGATTGATGAAATGAAAATTTATTTTAATAATACCAACAGGAAATGAAAAGCTAAATGAAATCACACAAACATAATTGAAAACATAAAAACTAAAGTAGAAACCACACAAACATAATTAAAAACTTAAAAACTAATAGAAAACACACACAAATAGGCAGATCTAGATACTCCTATTGCCTTGAAATTCCCAAAAGTGTTGAATGAGGTCTTCCTGAAGGTTGGAGTGACTTTGGTCAGATCTAATTTGTTGGTAGCGGTCCATGAATCTGTTCATATGATGAGCATCTCTACCAACAGGATCAAAGTCTCTACCGGTTGGTCCCTCCCATACCTCAGCAATCCTGGGCCTCATATTGTTAGCTTCCTCATCATCGGACTCCAACTCATCATCGCTGTCTTCAGGTCGTTCATTTTCGACAATCATGTTGTGTAATATAATACACGTTAACATAATGTATCGAAGGTCCTCTTTATGCCACCCACGAGCAGCTCCTCTAACAATACCAAACCTTGACTGTAATATACCAAAACATCTCTACATCTTTCCTATACCCCTCTTGAGCCTTTGCAAACTCGATTTCCTTGGGGCGTGTAGGATTTCGAACAGTTTTCAAGAAAGTCGCCCATCGAGGATAAATACCATCGGCGAGATAGTACCCTAGACTGTGAGCTCTGTTGTTAACTTGGAATTGGATCAGAGGTGCTCTACCGGCGGTAAGCTCATTAAACAACGGAGACTTTGCTAAGACGTTCAGGTCGTTGCATGCCCCGGGCATTCCAAAGAATGCGTGCCAAATCCAGGTGTCGTAAGATGCGACTGCTTCCAAGATGATAGTGGGGATCTGTTTCCTACCACTATATTCTCCAGCCCAACCTGTCGGACAATTCTTCCATTGCCAATGCATACAGTCGATGGTCCCAATCATTCCTGGAAAACCTCTCCTCTCAGCTTTGGCAAGAAGTCGTCTGAGGTCCGCTGCAGTAGGAGCGCGGAGGTATTCTGCTGAGTAAAGATCAACAATTCCTCGTGTAAAGTGCTGAAGGGCTGCGACGGAGGTGGATTTCGCCATCCGACAATACTCAGCACATTGATCTGCCCCTGCACCGTAAGCAAGCATTCGCAAGGCAGCTGTCATCTTCTGCTCCGGAAGCAGTCCGACTTTGCCGGTAGCATCTGACCTTTGCACAAAGTAACGATCATACTGGCAAAGGTCACTAGATATACGCTTGAAGAGATTGAGACTCATCCTGTAACGTGTTCGGAACACCGGATCTTTGAACACTGGCCGGTCGACAAAGTAGTCGGCCAATATACCTTTGCCCCTTTCTTCTCTAAGTCGTTCCTCATTTGGTGCACGACTCGGATGAGAACCGCGCCCTCGGTGTTGGTTTCCAGATTGTTCTGCAACTGCAGCGATGACAATGGCGTTGGTGGCCATCATCTCTTCATCATCTTCATCCTGAGACCGTCGAATTTGATCCCACAAATTGTTCATTGCAACGAGGGAAATTTAGGAAATATGTAATGGTAGAGAAGTAGAAAGGGTGAAGGTTTGTTAAGCTCGAATGGTATGTGTATGTACTGAGCGTATCATGTCTATTTATTGAATTTTTTCACACATAAAAGTGTCGGTGGGTTATCTCTCACTCATTTCAAAATTTTTGTCGGTGGTGTGCATGTGATAAAAGTGTCGGTGGATTTTAAAATATTTTCACACTTTTCAAAAAACTTGTCGGTGGTGTCAGTGGACAAAATTGTCGGTGGAGTTAAAAAAAATTTCACACTTTTCAAAAACTTTGTCGGTGGAAAAGCAAAAAAAATTCACACTTTTCAAAAACTTTGTCGGTGGTGTACATGATAAAAGTGTCGGTGGAGTTTTAAATATTTTCACACTTTTCAAAAACTTTGTCGGTAGTGTATATGTGATAAAAGTGTCGGTGGAGTTAAAAAAAAAACAGAAAAAAAGTGTCGGTTGACATATAATTTGTCTACCAAAAAATTTTTCTTTGATTGCATTTTCAAATTGTTTATCAATACTATTTATTTACATCATACATTTCTCATTTTACAAAAACAAATTAATAAAATATTCGATGAACAGTAACTGACTGGTGACCCTGACCCAACGGGTAGAAGCAAAGATCCAGTGGCAATGAATAGTGTCCTGCCCTGGTGCCCTGGTGACCGTGACCTGGTGACCCAACTGGTGAACTTGCTCTTAGAGATGAACATAGTCTACAACAATTATAGATCAAATTTTCTAACAAAGAAAGACATCACACTGAAAACAAAACCTAATGTTTGGTATTGAATAAGAAATGATTACTGACTGGTGTGTAGGGGTCATCATGGGCCGGGCTAGGGCTGGCCCTACCCTAAATTTTAAGGCTTAGGGTCGGGCCGGGCCTGGCCTAGTCAAACTCAACAAAATTTAGGGTTCGGCTGGGGCTTAAATATGCTAACCCTTACCCGCTCGAAAGGCCTGAGCCGCTAAGACCGAAAGGACCAGGTTGGGTCGGCCTTCCGAATAGGGCCGAAATGGGTCTTATTTTGTTTAACAAAAAGAAATACATTATGTTTTATTTTTTTGTCTCAAAATGTGGCTCAATGATTATACAGGTAATACAAAACTCATTGTTTTTTGTTGATCATATTTAATATATATATATATATATATATACAGATCCTATCCAGAGCGATGCCTCGCTCTGAAATTTCGGAGCGAGGTTAGGGTTTAGGGTCACTTTTCGGTCTCATATCCACATCTCGACCGTTCAGGTTTTAGGTACTAATGTATGGGTCATCTCTGCAAAATTTCAGCCAAATTGATGATCTATAAGGTATCTAACTCGTTTAAATCAATTGACGAACTAAATCTGTCCAACCTGAACCGTACTAGCTTTATGGCAGTTATCAATGCCTTAACGACCATCAATTTGACTGAAATTTTACAGACATGATCTATACATTAGTACCTAAAACCTGAACGGTCGAGATGTGGATATGAGACCGAAAAGTGACCCTAAACCCTAACCTCGCTCCGAAATTCAGAGCGAGGCATCGCTCTGGATAGGATCTGTATATATATATATAAAGACACACACACACACATATTGGAATTAACTTATAACATTTATAAATATTAGTTAAGGTGGTTATATTCGGTAGTTATTGAAAATTTCAGCGATTTCCTTCTTGTCCGGTGGCGTCGCCGACTTGGTAATGCTGCCGGACGGGTGATGGATGGAATATGGTCCACTAACCTCTGATTTTGCTTTGCCTTCGGTTTGGCAGTGAGGGTTTTTTGGATTTGTTCGGATCGAAGCGGCGGCGGACTAGCTTCATGCTCACTGATTCAGGAAGGACGAGGGCAGCGGCGAAATGGGTTTGGTCCCAGATGCCGGCAGCGGCTGTGCGGGCACCGTTGATATGGCTTCGTGCGGCTTGGATGTATGGGGATTCGTCCATAGATCTACCTATGGCGCAAGGGAAGCCTTGATGGCGGAGCTGACAGTGGTCTTTCTTGAGGCAGGATGACAGCTCGAGGTGGTGGTCTACGGCGGGGGTGGGCAGCTGTCGGCATATGAGCGGTGTGCAAGTTGTGAAGATCGGATGAATATGAGCTTTCGTTGTTGGGCCTAGGGTTTGCAGTCAGGGTCTTGGGCTTCTAAGCACTCTTGTGCACTTATGTTTTTGCCCAATTTTAAGTTTTATTTTTTAGACTTAGCCTATTTACTATGTTTTTTCATAGTGTATAGGCTCACTTTTAAATAAGTGAGCACTGATTGTCTAATGAGTGGTGCTAGCATGCCACGTCCTAGACTTGCCCATAGAGTTGGCAATGGAAGGTATGTATCCGTGCCATTCTGGCTTGAGTTGAATGAGAATTGATTTGGTTCAAAAAAAAAAAAAAAAAGGTGGTTATATTCGATTAACTATCTCTCTAAATCTCCCAAAATTAATTGTTGTTTAACAAAGAAAACAAAAATTAAAGAAAATAAAGCTTAGGAAATCAATTACAAAGAAAGAGATAAGTTGTATGTTATAGGAAAAAGAGAAACATATTTAAAAAATAGAAAATTATTAAGAATTAAATGGGCGGGCTTAAAGGGTCGGGCTTCATTTACATGGCCTATATCCTACCCTATTTGAGAAAGGGTCGGGCCGGCCCCCCCTAATGCAAGGGTCGGGTTGGGCGGACTTAGGGCGGGCTTAGGGCCAAAGGGCCGAATGATGACCCATACTGGTGTGTATGCAAGATGTTGATTTTCTTAGAAGTTGCAGGAGTGTAGTTGTGGAGGAAAATTTGAGGAAAAGGTATAGTAGTTTAGTAGAATTCAAATATGTTGCTGCAGGAACTCTGATCTACAGATGTTCAATAGTATCATAATTGATGACTCAAAGTTGATAAGATTGCCATGAACAAAACTTCATCTGCAAAGTCTGAACCCATAAATATGTAAATTATGAAAGTGAGTAAAAACTACAAAGTACTCAGCTAAACCAACCAAGGGAAATTTCATAGGCATTCAACTAACCGCTTCATTATCTTATTTGGTAGCATGCAGCTCTCTATCTTTTTCTTATAATTTCCTCTCCAAATCATGTATGGCTTTTTCCTTTTCATGGAGTTGCTCCTACAAAGATATGTCAACTGCTGTTAGTCACTCATGGAAGGTGGGATTTGCTACACTATAAATCAAAATAAGTATGATAATAGAGCTTGTGTAACAGCTACACCATTTGAGATTCTAGGACAACTCTTTTAAATATACATTGTAAAAAAAGAAAATTCTATTATCAAGTGAACTTGAAGCTTGGAAGTAGCATTTGCATGCTCCTTTAGTTGAGCATATCTCACCCCTTCATACTGGCTCCATGGAGGTTTTGAACTCGCCATTTGGAGAATAGTAAATCCCAAGCTCCATATATCCACTGCGAGACTATAGCCATTTGTATTCATGAACAACTTGAAGTCAAGATTACATGAACCATGAGAAACTAAACTAAAGTAGGTAATGTTAAAGTAAGAAGTGCTACATGTATAACACCGCTCTGTGAAAATTGAATTGTTACAGAAACTACAGGCCAGAGTTCTTTTTTAGTTAAGTCTGCTAACACCTTCACTACAACAGAAAACCTCATTAGCGAGGAACTTGTTCCTCGTTGAAAACCAACATTTCCTCGCTGTAGTATTTCCGCGAGGAAATTTTTTTCGTCTTCAATTCGTCGGAGAAAGCTCGTCAAGAAAAGTTTCAACGACAAAAAAACTATTTCCTCGCCATACCTTTTTTGTGAGAAAATTATTTTTTCTTGCTGTTAATCTTTGGCGACAATATTTTTCCTCACCCAAACTCATAATTTTACCTCGTTAAAAAATTTCAAGGATTAGAAAATAGTCGTTAAATATATTTTTTGACAAACTTGATTTCGTCGCTAAATTATGTATTTTCTCGCTAATGATAATTAGTAATTAAAAAAGTTTTAAATAATAAAAAATTTAAACTACTGCTTTTGCGACAAAAATATTTTCGTCATTATAAATAGCTTTCGGCAAAGAAGTTTTTCCTCGCTCTAAACCGTTTTCGGCGAGGAAATTTTGTTTCATCGTAATATGTATCCTTTTGGCGAGAAAAAGTTATCTCCCTAAAAATAATCAACAACAAGGAATTTTTTTCCATCGGTGTAGGAACTAAAGTCTATAGAGAGAAAATTATCTTTTTCGTTATTAAATTTTAGTCTATAGCGAGGAAATATTCTTTTTGTTACGATTGTCTGTTTATTACGATATGACCTATTGGAGGTACATATTCTTTCATTCTACAAAGAGGATTCTTATTCAAAACTAGTCAAACAATCAACAAAATAATGAAGGAAATAAAAGAACATAGCAAGGATTTTGGAACAGAAGAAACTTATATTGCAGCAAACGTGGTTTACATATGGTTTACAGGACAAAACTCTCTTGGTAGTTCATTATTCTTAGACTTGAAGGAAAAGATCCAAACCTATATTTCAAAGGCAAAAGCATATACTAGCAGCTTTAGCTCTTGTTCATGAAAGCTTAACAAGACAAGCCTCTCACTTTCTCATGATCACAGTCCACAAGCTGCTGCTCAGTGAGACTCACGAGCTCCGCTGTTGTCAAATAATGAGCTCCTTCCAGTGCAAGCTCCCCTTATCTACAAGACTACAAGCAATAAATCAAATCCTAGTATGTGATTCTTGTTCCTACAATCAGTGTGAAGTGCTTCAAATAACATAACAAACAAGTCAATCATTTACACACATGCTAAAAACATAGAAATAAAAAATAACGATTGCAGCCAAATTGATACGAGTCAATGACAATACACAAAGTTCACAATTTCACCAAGAGGATTCTTATAATCGAAGTCACATGTATTTTAAATGATAAGGACTGCTGGAACCCTCAACCTTCACAAGAGTTGAATGACCAGGATATTGGAAAACAAAATTCCACGAACAACTCATGAATATAATTTTAGAGACTGGGGATTTATGGAATATTACCATACTTACTCCTAATCAAAGTTCAAGTATGGTGCACTTACTAAAACCACATCAGTAGTTTCATAGAATATTACAAGAAACATACAGTGGTGCACAAGAAACATACAGGGAGAGACTCTGAGAATTACCTTAATCATTAAGGCCACAGCTTAACCAATCACGACTTGTATGGTGTCTGCAAGGCAACATTATAATCGAAGCAAAGAAACTAAAGCATCTGCAAGTCTACAATTGGTCTCATGCATGTTTTGATTTTCCCCAAAATTGAAGTAACCGGCAAGAAGATCAATGATGAGAGTCTTTTGGCTTTTCTATTCTCTGTTCAAATTGTGGTACTGTACAGCGCATGAATAAAAGAAAGAAAAAAAAAGAATTGAACTTTGGCAAGTCAATCTTAAAACATACATGGCAGCAAAATCACCTTTCAACTAGCCACGTTAAACTTGGAGGTGGAGGAATGTTCAAGACCTGCACATAAGGACAAAGAGATTTAAAACATATATATTTGAACTATGATTGTCAAAATGTGCTGCAAGCTTGCTTTGAATACGAGTTAGACAACAAAGACCAAGAAACAATGTCCAGGTGCTTTGAAGAATAATAAGTTTAATTAAGCTTTTATCTTCTCTCTCACTTTGATCATAAGGCGGTGGTTTGATAATGCAAAATGGTGGTTCAAACGGGCGCGTTTCTGTTTTGATTGCCGCTTAGAACTTTTAATTGTTTCGCTTTTAATTTTATTCAGGTTTTTGAAAGCCCGCTTTAATTCAGGGTTTGTGGTTTAGGGGTTGATGGCTTGAGTCATGATAATGGCTAACTAAATGATTTTTAATTTGAAGAAGGTATTATATTATCAACACTTTAGTGTCAGGTGCGAGATTTTCTATGGAAATTTTATTTCGATGATCTGAATAGTTCAATCTTAAGACATCACTCATAGATCATCTTTGTAAATTTTAAGTTAAATTGAGTACCATTTAGTCATTAATTATCATGAATTATCAGGATGATCATATTGAACATAGTGTGATCGATTGTCTACTTTAGTACTTTTCTTCGAAGTTCTACATCTTAAAAGAGTGTTATAAAACCAGAGCAGTTCAATTGGAATGATATAGTAAGTCATGTATAATACAGTAATATGCATAAAGAATAGTCCCTTAGTGGAAACGTCATGTATGCAAAGTGAGCGCAAGATCAATGGGAAGGAATTAGGGAGGGATAATAAGTTACACGTACACACACACACACACACACACACACACACACACACACACATATATATATATATATATATATATGTATATATATATGTATATATAGAACCTTGCTTAGGTGTGGATATATGTATATATACATTAGAACCTAAAAACTGAACGGTAGAGATGTTGAAATGCTATCAAAAATGGATCCCTTAATGAAAGGGCCCTATATATATATATATATATATATGTATGTATGTATGTATATCTATACTATTATTAAGAGAAGAGGTTTTGTTAGCCAAAATCAAATTTTTTGACAGAAATGCCCCTAAAACATTAAAATACTTTGAGAATTAATTAAATCACAATGGTCATTATGACAATTGCAAATTATATTTTTATTAAAAAAATAAACAAAATAAATCCCACAAATTCCACTTTTCTCTCCCACTAGCATCTCTCTGCAATAACTGTTTTCATCCTTTTTTTTTTCTTTTTTTTTTCTGAAAAAAAAATACATATACATGCAGAGCATGTGTAGAGAAATGCTAGTATATATATATATATGTATATATAGAACCTTGCTTAGGTGCGGATATCTGTACCTAAGCAAAAGGTACGGATTTCCATATCTGATCCACTTTTCGATCATATTTTCACATCTTAACCGTTCAGTTTTTAGGTCCTAATGTATAGATCATCTCTACAAATTTTCAGCCAAATTGATGATCGTTAAGGCATCCAAAACTGCAATTTACACGAATGAACCAAATCTGTCTAACCGGAACCGTTCGTATTTATACTAGTAAATTGCAGTTTTGGATGCCTTAACGATCATCAATTTGGCTGAAAATTTGCAGAAGTGATCTACTCATATATACCTAAAAACTGAACGGTTAAGATGTGAAAATGTGATTGGAAAGTGGGTCAAAACTGGAAATTCATTCATTAGCTTAGGAATGAACGTCCGCAGCCAAGAAGGGCTGTATATATATGACACGATGACAAAATGTACTAACGGCAAGAACATGTCTTTCTTAAATTATATAATATCTTTATTAGTGAAGAAGACTTGGTTTCACTGCTATTAAATTTGGCGGTTCAAAAAACTTCCAGCCATTGAGTTGAATTTAGTTGAAATTATTAATATCTCGCTAAATGTATCAAAGGCAAGAAGATCAATTATCACTAAAAAAGAACTTTTAGCGAGGAAATCAAACTTTTGTTGCCATATAATTTCGCAGGTTCGAGAAAACTTCCTACCAAAACTATAGCGACGACTTAATTATTTCCTCGATAAAATAATAACTTTAGCGAGGAAGATCACTTATTTCATCGCTATTAAATTTGGTAGGTTCAAAAAACGTTCTGCCAAAACTATTACGTCGAAATTATCAATTTCTCGCTAAATGTATAAATAGCGAGAAAATCATTCATTGCTAAAATTTCTATTTTAGCGAGGAAATCATTCATCGATAAAAGTCCGCTTTTAGCAAGGAAATCGTTCATCGTTAAAAGTCATCTTTTAGCGAGGAAATGATACTTCCGTCGTCATACAATTTGGCGGGTTCAAGAAAACTTCCCACCAAAACTACAGCGACGACTTAACTATTTCCTCGCAAACTGCATCTTTTGGCGAACAAATGTTTCCTCGCTGAACATTGACATTTAGCAAGGAACCTATAGTTTTGTCGCTACCAGATTTGGCGGGTTTTACATAATTTTCCTCCAAACAAATAGCGAGGAAAGTGTATTTCCCTCACTAAATGCTTCTTTTGACGAGGAAATAGTTCCTCGCAAAACACGGCCTGTTAGCGAGGAAACCATGGTTTTGTCATCGTTGAACTTGGCGGGTTTTACATAATTTTCCGCCAAACTAATAATGACGAAATCGTTATTTTCTCGTTGAATGTCTTTTTAGCGATGAAAAAATTCCTCACTGAAGTCTCCTATTTCCTCGCCAATAACATGATGATTTAGGAGACCGAATTATGGTCACCTTTAGTGATGAACTGAAATATTCGTAGTAGAAAGTGGTGTATAGTGAGGAAATTATGTTTCTCGCAGAAAACCTAATGACATTTAGTGTGGAATCAACATATTCCTCGTAAAAAGTGATATTTACTGAGGAAAATAAATTCCTCGCAAAAAACTTGGTCGCTAAAAAGACTTTCTGTTGTAGTGCTTGGTTCCTAGAGAGTAGATTCTTCTGATAAGATGAAGTTGTGTTTTCGAAGACTAATGAACAGCCCCTTGAGAAATTGAGATCAAGATGTGTCATACCATTCAAACTACACAAA
Organism: Rosa rugosa; assembly: GCF_958449725.1. Lineage (NCBI taxonomy): Eukaryota > Viridiplantae > Streptophyta > Magnoliopsida > Rosales > Rosaceae > Rosa > Rosa rugosa. The sequence continues at coordinate 3,864,589 of NC_084823.1, read as the reverse complement.
TTCATCCAAACCCAACTTTCAAATTTACACAATTACAAAATAAGTTTCAGAGTATAGATTGTAAACCATTTCTCACCATATGGACTTACAATAACATCAACTGAACAAAGCTCTTATAAATTATTAGAAACATGCCTGCGTTGGCTGAGTAAATGGTTTGCAAGTCTACTCATGCGATCGCTGGGTGCTCCATCCTTTGCAAACAAATTTCCTTCTAGTTAATACTGTCAGATCATAAAAATAAATATGAACATGTCATAATCTGCATAGAGATAGAGATACAAGTACAAAACATTTTGAATGACTATAAATGTTCATAGATAGAATGAATACCTATGGATTCCATCGTCTTCAAGCAAGGATTCAATAAGACAAAGTCTTATGTTCTCTCCAACAGTGATTTGTTCTATCTCTCAATGGGGCGGGATTACTTGTGAACCGGTAGAATTGGGAGAACAGGGACCTCGACTTATATAGGTGTCATGTGATAGAACCCACCCATCAAAGAGAATTTATCACTTACCATATGCACCTCCTTAGTGGTTAAGTCACTTGATTTCATATCCTTTAAGACATATTATTAGGCTCATAATCTATAACATCAATCACAACATTATAGCCACTGATTTACTGCATATATGATCCTTTGATTTAATTGAAAAGACATCACATATTATTATTGTGTAAACTTTATTATTAGATGATATATCCAATTGGGTTCTTACATTCTCCCACTTGGACTATCATATAATACACAATAAAGATATCAATCCAAAACCAAATTAAACCAATCTTTAGTCAACATGGACAATACATACAGTATAACCTAACTTCAAGACTCTGTCAAACACAACCACTCAAACCAGATCATAAGAAATCTGATGCAACAATTTGCATAGCACCTTATGTCCATATCATCAGAACTTGTATTCACATGAGCCACCACAAGATATGAAAATATTTGATATAGAGCAACTGAATGTGATTACTTAACGTCTCATATCATGGTCTCACCTTATGGCTTTGTAGAAAAACCCTTTATGCTTCCAAAAAGCTAATGTGTTTCCAGAATGAAAAACACATTTCAATTCACTGTGATCAAATACTTGAAGACAATGATCTTTCAAATAGTTATTCAAGACTTGAGCTGCAGCAATAAATTGTCATATACTAGCAATCAAATAATCTTTTAACAATTGCAGAAGTGACAATACATTCCAATATTAATGAGAAACAATCAATTGTATCAAATTGCAGCAATCAATATAAACCAAATCTGCAAACAAAAGGAAACAAACAGACAAACATTTGGAGATATGCTCTGAACTTTGCTTGTCCTCAAGCAAACTAAATGAAACATAATCCGAAAATCTACTAACTCACAAACATAAGTAAAATACGGTATTAGCCTTTCCAACCATAACCCTCGGAGAACTAATTATGTACATGACCATGAGGTTGACAAAGCACAACATAGGATTTATGAATTTCTAAGGCAATTAAAATGTACATGTGAGAAATGCTCAAGTATATGCATGTGTTGACCATGTGTCAAATCAATCCACCACAATCAAATAGGCATATAGAAGACCCGACATAACCCACTAAACTCACATAGGTTCACTAAATATTACCGCTCAAGTGTTTAGGAGCTATATGTGTTTCACTCAAAAACAATTTCACAACACGCGCCGCCATATGCTTGCTTTTCGATCTCATCTCCACTAGGTAGCTCACAACATTCAAGATCAAGAGGTCTTTTATTTGGTTATAATGGGGTTAAAGGCAAGTGGTTAAGAGAAATGAAGGATAAGGAAATACAAAGTCCATGTAAGCCGGTGAACCAACTCTCTCTTGTAGAGATTTAAGAATTTTGCTTTCGAATGCTAAGTCACTCACCCTAAAACCCAATATACAACCCACACTATACTACGTAATACTCTTATTCTTTTTTTTCTCTCTCTCTCTCTTTTTTTTGAACTCTTTTTTTTTTCTTTTCTTCACACAACTTTTTTTTTTTTCTTCTACTTTTCTTTTCCTTGAACTTTCTTTTTATTTTCACAAACTTCTTTTTTTTTTTTTTTGGAACTTTCTTTTCTATACAAATCACTCATCCCCCACACTTATTCTTTTGTAACCTCACACTTTTGACTTTTTTTTTTTCTTTGGAAGCACTCAAACATAAAGTCATTCTCTCAAATCGCTTCACCAACTACCATGGAAGGGTAGGATAAAAGTGTTTAGGCTAGGTAGGAATTTGTGGTGGTAAAGAACAAAAAGGCTAAATATATAAATAGGCTCAAAGTGGCAATCTAGTGGTAAATATCTTTGGGCACATGCTTCTTTGACCATGGTGGTATTATGCCTAATGCCTCCATCCTTTCTATCCCATCGCAAGCTAAAAGTAGCCTCGAGAGGTCTCAAGCAAGTTCTAGATACGCAATGTCATGAAATTGTACACGTACACATGAAGAAAAAGTGAATGAACAATGCATACACTATGGATATTAGGCTCAAAAGCTCACAAATAAGGCATGCAAGTTAATCGAATAATCTATATGCTTCTCTAATTATGATGAATCAACCTAACCATAGGATATGTGCACACATATAGTCAAGCATAGCTCACATATACACTCAATTACAAAACAAATTCAAAGTCCTAGATCATGCTTAGTCTATTCACAATCACAACAAGTTAAGTCCATGGCTCATCATTGGGGTTGGAAAAAGGCATTAACCACTAAAATATAATAACAAAAAGCTAATCTAATATTTTTTTTTTTTCATAGGGCACCCTAGCCCTCACCCCCACACTTAAAACCAACATTGTCCTCAATGTTGTCAAGTGAGCTCGAAAGCTAAATCCATGTTGGATTTAGGCATGAGAGTGAAGTCCGGGCGAAAACACAAAAATTAACTACGAAAATAAAAATCTCAATGCGGAGTAAAGTTACGGAAAACCCCCTTTGTCGACCCTCCATTGCTCACGACCGTCGGAGAAAACCAATAAGAGACACCAACCTCAAGGCACAAGGCCTTGACTTCCTTAACGTATGCTCCATAATAGCTCTAGGTGCTCATGTAAGGATCAACTCCATTGAGAAGGATATAATGTCCAAAGAGCAATGCGTCACAAATAGCCCATCAAAGAATAAGGACAAAGATCCTCCATTAAAATCATAGGCTTGGCCACCTCCAACACACCTCACAACAGCCCTATAATGGCCTTCATTGAAGAATTGAAGTGCAAGAAGTCCAACCAACCCGAGTGAACAAAACTAGTGAGTGCAGGAAAACTTCCAGCAATGACCTTTCTGTCTTCAAATGCCCATATCTCATACTCAGAAAGAGACAAAGAAGTGAACCACTTGGAATGGAGAGTAGACTCAGAGAGATTTCTATCCATATAAAGGAAGCCACCTATCTCCAATTGAGATGAAAACTATAGCTGGTCAAAGTTACCAGCTAGTAATGAATTCTGCTGCTGACCCTCAGTCACCAAAACTGCAATATCTGAAGCTCCAGAGGCGCAAAGAGGGTGAGACCAACTGGATATAAAACTAGACTCATGAAGCTACATTATCTTAAAATTATACTGGAAAATCAATTCTGAGTCAAAAATCGTTGGCCTCCAAACTCACTGATCTGTTCTGCAGTTTCTGCTGTGCTCTGTTTCTGACCTCTGTCACTTGGAACACTATACCAGAAGCTAGAAAGGTTCAAATAAAAAACTGTTGTACCACCATATAGAGGACATGTGAAGATACATCTCTAGAAAATTTTAGCTCTAAATAGCTTGATATGGAGAGGTTGTAGCTTCTCAAAGTCACTCTACAGTATTTGTCTCTGTTTTGGCCTTGACGCATTGACCACTAAATAACTGAAGTTATAGAGACCCAAAAAGGCTGACATTTTGGTACAAGATAGTAGACATAGAGGAGAATAGCTTCAGAAAATTTCAGCTAAAAATAGCATGTATATTAGAAGCTATAGTCACCCAAATTCAACTAAGCTTTCTGGTCAAAAACTGCTCACTGCCAAATTCATTCTCCTTCACATTTCCCACTCCGGACACCTCCCATCCCCCCAAAAATGGCCAAAAATATTTATTCACCACAAAACTAAATTACTAAAGAAAGAAATACTACCGATGATGTGCTAGGGTTGCCTCCCTAGCGAGCGCTTTGTTTAAGGACTTCATTGTCGGTCCATAGATTGTAATCTTTGTCAAGGTGGATACTTCTCAAGTGCGACCACCCTATTATTTGGGGCTAAGGGACTCCTTGACATGTCATAGAGGCAAGACCAAGAGCTATCCATGAATATTGCAATTGGTGACCAAAAGTGGAGCTTCTTAATCTTCCTCTTCTTCTCAATTTTACTTCTAGGAATCAATATCCTTACCTTCTCCTTCTCAAGTGGTGTAGAAATGATGCACATAGGAACAATAGGTGGTAGAAGCTCTTGAGAGTGATGGGAAAGGGTGAGTGCAAGTGCTCCATTTCCTTTCCAATCTATCACCTCATTGTAGAAACATTGACCACTTAATGGTGGATTGAGAGGTAAATTTACCTTGATCCCAATCCTCTCATTAATAACATAAGTGCTCAATATTCTACAATCCACCTTGGGAAGCTCATGATGGATCTCCTTGGATGTAGGAGGAGAGAAAGTCCTTGGCTCTTCAACTTCTTCATTACAAGGTAGTGAAGGACTCTCTTCCTCGATGGGAATATCGACCTCAACGAATAAAGGATTATGGTATATTACTTGAAGCTCCGCATCCTCCTCGATGAACAAGGGATTATGGTGTATAACTTCAAGCTCCGCATCCTCCTCACTAGACAAGACATCCTCTTCTTCGAAATCATCTTCAAATATCTCTCCTCCATTTGGAAGCTTAGATTTCCAATATTGCACCAATTCCTCCGAAGTGTAGTCTCTCACCTCACTTGCATTGAAACTTTCATAACCAAGCTCAATTTCTTGTACATCAACATCACTATCATCATTTTCAACTTGCATAAAGGATTCTTGCTCAAGATGCTCGATATACACTTCTTCTCTTGAAATAGGCTCCACTTGGTCAAAGAAAGGTTCATGCTCATAAATGGTGAAGGGTGGCTCTTGTGCGAGACTAGCCTCAAGTTGCTCATTGGTATGTATAAGTATTTCTTGAGAAGCTTGCAATCGAGCTTGAGACGCTTGCAATTGAGCTAGTAATTCTTCAAGAGAAGGCTTCCTAGACTCAAACGCTTGCTCATGAGGATATGCTTCCGGCACCATGGTCTCTTGTGAAATCCTAACTTGAGAGGCTTGTAAAAGATCTCGGGAGGCTTGCAATTGAGCTAGTAGTCCTTCAACGAATTCCTTCCTAGGCTCATAAGCTTCATCTTGTGGATATGCATCGGGTACAAATGTCTCTTGATACATGTACTCACACTCTTGCATAAAATTTGGGCATTCAAATCTCAAAGAGCACTCAAAACGTGAATGCCGTGGAGAATTACACAAAGCACAAGTTTCATTGCAAGAGGACATAGAACTGACCGCATGAAAATTCCACACTTGATGACCTCCACCATAGAAACTTTCTTGCTCATATCCCCTCGGATCATCCCATCCATAGTTCCATCGATCCATAGCTCAATATGATAAGAAAATAAGCACCTATGAGTTCCCAAAAATAAAATTAGTAACCAAAATTTAAAAAAAAAAAAAATAGAAAAATGAGCACACAAAACATAAATAACTAAATTAAAATAACAACAAATTTTTTTTTTTTAATAACAAATAAACAAAAATATGCCAAAGTGACCTAGAACCGATTTACCAAGGGATTAAGGCTATTAAACCCTAATCCCCGGCAACGGCGCCATTGACTTGATACACATTTACGCAAACGTACGTATCGTTGTCAAGATAGGGAAATATTGAGCCCAAAGTTTATCGTACCACGGGGATTAGTGGCTAACCCACAATCCTTGGGTGGCTAAGCAAACAAAATAAAAAAAAAGTGAATAAAAAGGCTAATCTAAGGCACCAAGCCTTGGCAATGCTCGGCTTTGATTTTCACCAAAGCCTAATCAAAACTAAGAGCCTAATGATGAATATTTACAATGAGTTGGAGTTCAATATTTTGAGAGTTGATTTTAGATTAACAAAATGTAATGAAATATAAAGCAATTAATAAAAATGAAAATAAATTAATAAAAGCGTAAACAATGGAAATGAGAATGTCGGGTGCTAGGGAGGTTCCTTCACCCAAATTCTATGTGTCGGAAGATAATCTAATGTAGATGCAAATTCCTACTTTGGCGGTAGTCGTATCCGAGGCGGTTCAAGGCTCAAGGACCGAAATTCCCTTTCATGGTATTCCTACTCCGGTTCAAGGGCCGTAGGAACTCACTTGGCATGAATTAGAGCCGGTTCAAGGGTCACTAATTCACATCAAGAGGCGTAGAGATCGAGGAATTAGACTACTAAGCGACCCGCCCTAGCAATCAAGCAACGGGTGTAAATCACCATGCTTATAACCCCTCGGATACGAAATTGAAGGTTTCTAGCTTAGGAATTAGAGGGGGTCAAGCCTCTAACTCCGTCCTAGACATGCTCAAAATACACACCCTAGAGTTAACTAGGCTCCTAGACATGCATTTTAACCCAACAAAAATAGATATAAGCATCCATCATATGAAAATTGCATCATTACATTAAATTAAACATCTTTTACACAAAATTTGGGTTAGGGACACAACCCTAACCTCCAACAAGGAAATTACTCACAACCCATAATTATGAACATCAAAGATACAAAATTCAAAGGGAAAAGAGTATAGAAGTGTAGGAGAAAACAAGAATAATCACAAATAGCTAAAAAGCTAGCATGACTAGTCTTGAATTACAACTCCCACAATTACCCAAATCTTGAATCTTGTAGAGGTAGAGGCCTTTGATGAACCAAATGCTAGGTTAATTAAGCCATGCAATCTCAACACCAAATTCATTATCATCTTTTCTTTTCTTTCTTGGTGTTGACTATAATTGACCACGTCGAGAATTCGTCATTTGGATGAAAACTCCAATTTGCTCGGCTTTTGCACCAATTTCTCACGATTTCCGCAATTTTGCTTATTTCCTACACAATAAATAAAGTTGGATTAATTACATTATAATTAGCTCAAAGATTAGCTTATTTCTAGTGTTTTAGGTACAATTACATGCATAAAAATGCATGTAATCATGCTCCCACTATCCTATGGAATTAAAGCTATCAACTAATCCCATATTTTTAACATGCTTGTTAAATACTGAAACTAACATAGGTTTGATGAGGGGATCAGCAATCATTTCTGTTGTCCTGATGTCTTCAACAACCACCTTTAGCTCTTCATTTTTCTTCCTTACATGAAGAAATTTCAGTTCTATTTGTTTTGAGCTAGAAGACCTCTTGTTATTGTTTGCAAAGAAAACTGCAGCAGAGTTGTCGCAATAGATAGGCATCGGTCTTTAATTTCTATAGTTGGAACAACCTGAGTGCAGCGAATAAGATCTCTTAACCAAACTGCATGAGTAGTGGCATGACTCAATGCAATAAATTCAGATTACATGGTAGATAAGGTAGCCTCAGTTTGCTTTGAACTACTCCATGATATTGCTCCACCAGCCATGAGGAAAACAAAACCAGAAGTAGACTTCAAGTCATCCTTATCACCTGCATGATCTGAGTCAGAATACCCAACCACATCTAATGATTCACCTTTCCTGTACACTAACTTGTAATCTCTAGTTTTCTTCAGGTATCTCAAAACTTTCTTGCCCGCTGTCCAATGAATCTCTCCTGGATTAACTTGATACCTACCAAGCATACTAACAGCAAAAGCTATATCCGGGCGAGTACAAACTTGGGCATACATCAAACTTCCTACGAGTGAAGCATACAGCTTGTTCTTCATGGCATTCTTCTCAAAATCATTCTTCGGACACTGTGACTTATTGAATTTGTCACCTTTGCTCATAGGTAAATCTCCACCAGCACAATTTTCCATAGAAAAACGCCTCAGCACTTTGTCTATGTAACTCTCTTGAGAAATTCCCAGCAGGCCCCGTTTTCTATCTCTTGTGATTTTGATTCCCAACACAAAATATGCTTCCCCTAAGTCCTTCATCTCAAAAGACTTGGATAAGAATGCTTTAGTCTCTAAAAGCAGTTTCATATCTGTACTAGCCAATAAAATGTCGTCAACATACAGTATCAAGACAATGAACTTGCTCCCACAAACCTTAAAATAAATGCATTCATCTAGAGGATTCTCCACAAAACCATTTTCAGTTACAACCGAATCAAACTTCAAGTACCACTGCCTTGAAGCTTGCTTTAAGCCATAAATTGACCTTTTGAGCCTACAAACCATGTGCTCACTTCCTTGTTCCTCAAAACCTTGTGGCTGCTTCATATAGATTTCTTCTTCCAACTCTCCGTTAAGGAAAGCTGTCTTAACATCCATCTGATGTAGCTCCATATCATAATGAGCTACTAATGCCATAATCATCCGAAATGCATCTTTGGTTGAAACCGGTGAAAAAGTTTCATGGTAGTCTATTCCTTCTCTTTGAGTAAAACCCTTTGCCACCAACCTGGCTTTATACCTTTCTATTCTTCCATCTGAGTTCTTCTTTGTTTTGAAGACCCACTTGCACCCAATTGGCTTGACATTTGGGGCTGATTCAACTAGCTCCCACACTTGATTATCTCTCATGGACTCTAACTCTGCATGCATTGCTTCTGTCCATAAAGCTGATTGGGAACTATTGATGGCTTGGTTATAAGTGATTGGATCATTCTCTTCGCCGATATCAAAATCGACCTCTTGAAGATAGGTACTAAACTTTTCAGGTTCTACTTCTTGAAGAAATAGCACATAATCATCTGAAATTGCAGACTTACGAACTCTTTCAGACCTCCTTATTGGAACAGCTTCTAGTTGTGCTATGGCTGCTTGATTAGGAGGAAGATCTTGGTGTTCGAAATCAATGGGATTCTCAACAATCTGATTATCAAGAACAGGAGGATCTTCTAGTACTAAAGGGTATACTATGGTTGGAATGGCTGGAGCATTTGCTACGGGATTTTGAACAGCTTCTTCACCCTCTTCCTCCAAAATAAAATCCTGAATAGTAGATGGCATATTAGTCTCAAGAAACTTGGCTTCATTAGTTTCAATTATCCTAGTGGAGTGACTAGGACAATAAAACTTAAAACCTTTAGATTTATCAGGATAGCCAATAAAATGGCAAGTAATGGTTCTTGGATCTAGCTTTTTCTCTTCTGGATTGTAAGGACGAGCCTCTGCTGGACATCCCCAGGTACGAAAATGCATAAGACTCGGTTTTCGACCATTCCAGATTTCAAATGGTGTTTTATCAACGACTTTGCTAGGTACACGGTTAGAAATATAATTCGCAGTCTTGAGTGCTTCACCCCACAAAAAAATTGGTAAACTGCTTCTGCTGATCATGCTTCGGACCATGTTTAACAACGTACGATTTCTACGTTCTGCAACCCCATTCTGTTCTGGTGTACCTGGTTTTGTGTATTGTGCAATGATTCCACATTCCTCCAAATATTTCGCAAACGGACCCTTATGTTGTCCTGCCTCATCATATTTGCCATAGTATTCTCCTCCTCTGTCGGATCGAACCACTTTAATGGACTTCTCCAACTGTTTTTCAACTTCAAGTTTGTAAATTTTAAATGCTTCGAGACTTTGAGATTTTTCAGAAAGTAGGTAGATATCGCAATACCGTGAAAAGTCATCAATGAAGGTTATAAAATACTTTTTTCCACATATGGTATTGACATTAAAAGGACCACAAATATCTAAATGGACAAGTTCTAGAAGATTAGAACTACGTGTGGAACCTAACTTCCTAGAGTTTGTCATTTTGCCTTTTATGCAATCAACACAGATTGCCATATCAGAAAAATCTAAGGCTGGAAGTATTCCAGACTTAACAAGCTGTTGAAGACGTCTTTTGGATATGTGTCCAAGACGTTTATGCCATAGAAAAGAGGAATTTTCATTAATTAAGACTCTTTTGGAACCTATAGATTGCTCTATGAGATAAGAATCAACAGAATAAGAACACCTCAGACGCCACATGTCATCTTGAAGATAAGCACTACCAACACAATTTGAATTAAGGAAAAACTTTATTTCTTCAGAAACAGTAAAATTGAAACCATCCTTAACAAGTTTGACAGGGGAAATTAAATTCCTTCTCATCGAAGGAATAAACAAAACATCCTTTAAAATCAACACAAAACCAGATTCTAACTTAAGGTGAACAGTTCCTATGGCTTCAACAGCAACTTTGACTCCATTCCCTACAAAAACTTTGACTTCATCTCTACTTGGAGTTCTCCGGTTTACGAAGCCCTGCAAGGAATTTGAGATGTGAATAGGAGAACCGGTGTCATACCACCAGGAATTTGAAGGAACATAAATAAGATTTGACTCAATTATTGTAAAAACATGAGCTGAACCTAGACAAGGACCTAGGATAGTAAAAACACGATACGTACCCTTCTTTTCTAGCCACGACTTATACTTAGCACAATTTTTCTTCATGTGACCAGAATTTTTGCAAAAGAAGCATTTGAAAACTATTGTTTGTTTTGGCTTAAGGTTCTGAGATCCTTTGGATGAAGAAGAGTTCTGCTTTGGAGAAGCACTCTTCGCATGATGAGGTGGGCGTTTGTAGGATCCAACAGCCTTCCCTTTATTCGTCCCTGACTGGGTAACCAAAAGGACAGATTTCTCCTTTTCCTTTTTCAGCCTAGCTTCATCTTGCACAGAGTGGGCAATAAGCTCATCTACGTTCCACTTCTCTTTCTGAGTATTATAGCTGACCTTTAGTTGGCTATAGACATCTGGAAGGGATTCAAGAGCAAAATGGACAAGGAAAGGATCAGGAATAGGAATTGCTAGGGCTGAAAGTTTCTTGCTCAGGTCAATCAGCTTCATAATATGCGCCCTAACGCTTCCTTCTCCTTCAAACTGTGCCTTAGACAGTGCCATCATCAGGTTTCTAGTTTCTGCCTTTGAGGATTCCTGAAACTTCTGTCCTATGGCTGCCAGATAAGCTTTGGCATCATTAGTTTCTGCAATGCTACCTCGAACAGTCTCATTCATGTACTTTTTCATGAACAACAACGCCACCCTGTTGGATCTCTCCCATTTTTCAGCTTTCTCCTTCTGAGCATTAGTACTGGTTGGAGTAATCACAGGCTGATCCTCCCTTAAGGCTAAATCGAGATCCATAATTCCTAGGTTTATCATTACGTCATGCTTCTAGCCCTTAAAGTTGGTTGCACTCAGAATTTCTATGGGTGTCATAAGCACAGAAGAAACTGTAAAGTAAAACATGTAATAGGCCTTAAGAAAACTATCCTAAACATGTCATACAATGAACAAAAGAACAATTCAGAGAGCACAAAAAAATTGTTCAAATAACCCCAATCTTTAGTTGCACTATTAAATAACACATGTGAGCAAGAAATTTATTAGTTCCTTGAGTTCTTTATCACACCACAAGCTTTATAGAACACGAAACTTGATAAATTTTATCAACGCATGTGAGCAAGGTGATAAGATTTCTTTATGTGCTCTAAATTCCTTTGATGTGCTGACTTAAACTACGATATACTTAATTAACACCTATATGGCAAGATAATATCCATATATCATATTTTAAGGTCACAATTTTGGTCTAATATTATAACCATGAACTGAGAAAAACCTGAACAATTTTAACACCTGTATGGCAAGAAAAAATCATTATGGGGTATCTCAGAACTAGACCAATGTTTTGTTTGAGTCTTATGAAGTGTATATTTAAGCGTGAAGGTTTCGATTAAAAACTTTAACTTAAATAAGACCTCAAACAAAAAACATATATTGCAAAAAATATATATATAAACATATGTTGGATGCTGAATTGCCATCTAGCCCAGAAAAATACTCATAATGAATAATTCTGCAATTATATGTTCTACGCATTCATATACTCTGATATGCAAGAATGAAACTTAATTAACTTAGCAAAAATTGCCAAACTGCATACCAATACCTGAGCATTTTGTTCCTGCAAATTGAAGTATAATACATACATACAATTTCTGATTATATCCAACCACACAATCGAGACATTAATTGGAAAGAAAATAAATGTTAACCTCAATGAATTTCGATCCTTAAATTTGATGATAGAAGCATGAAGTATGGATGGGTATAAGCATGGAAACAGAAAAATGGACATGATATGGGCTCGCATGTGATAAGAGGATGTAAACTCATTGCTTGATTTGAGTAAATAAGAAGCATGAACACCCAAAAGAAAAACCCCCAAAACTGGGTTTGTGAAAACCCATATGTGCAGCGGAAGAATGAGGATGATTCATATTGATTCCAATAAAACAAAACGCACCGTTTGAAATAAAGAAAAAACCAGGCCCCATTTTATTTTATTGTAATTTACTTTATTCCAAATTTCCCTATTGTTTTGTTTATACAAAAAACCCAAATAAGATATAGAGAGAGAGAGACACATCATTTTTGTTTTTAAGGAACAACCAAAACTTCAACCGATCTCTATATATGCAGAGTGGCTCTGATACCACTTGTCAGATCATAAAAATAAATATGAACATATCATAATCTGCATAGAGACAGAGATACAAGTACAAAACATTTTGAATGACTATAAATGTTCATAGATAGAATGAATACCTATGGAGTCCATCGTCTTCAAGCAAGGATTCGGTAAGATAAAGTATTCTGTTCTCTCCAACAATGATTTGTTCTATCTCTCAATGGGGCGAGATTACTTGTGAACCGGTAGAATTGGGAGAACAGGGACCTTGACTTATATAGGTGCCATGTGATAGAACCCACCCATCAAAGAGAATTTATCACTTACTGTTTGGCTCCAATTTTGTTGCAGCTGGTCAACAGTCTCTTTTCTGCGCGGGCGTGCCAGCACCGTTCGGGTGCGATCGTTGGGGTGTCCCTTGACCTGACTTCTTTTGAGCGACTGTAGACGAGGAGAGCACCAACCTCGTCGCAGGATTCTTTGTGCCTCGTGCTGGAGGACTTTGTCTTGTGTCACCAAGTCGATACTTAACGTTGTAGGTTAAGCAGAGCGAAATCACCGGGAAGTAGAGAGAAGTACTTGCTAAAGCGTGACTTTAGCTTGGCTGGGTTGCTAGGGCGTTACCCTTGCTTGGCTGGTTCCGTAACCGTTGTGGTCACGGTACTACAGTCGGCTCCCGAGGAGACTAGGACCGAAGCACTTTGACAGAGGGTTTGGTGGCACTGATAGTCGGCTCCTGAGGAGACTAGGACTTAGAGTGTGATCACCTATAAGAGAAAGAGAAGGAAAGGAGTTGCTCTTAGAGAGGTTTGCTCTAGAGAGAACTTAGATCATCTTAGAGATGTTTTGATGTATGAATGAGTGAATTATTCTATGTTGTAGCCTCTATTTATAGGCTACCAAGAAACACTATTTGGCCTTAAACAACTCATAATGGGTTAGGTTTTAGCACTTAAACATTAATGGAATGTTAGGTTTTGAATACTTAAACACTTAATGGAATTTGTTAGGTTTAAGTCATTTTCTGCTCCCTTATCCCTCAATTTTTATCTCCACTAAGAACTCAGATTCAACCTTTGATTTCTTCATATGAAATGATCCACCATGAATGTAGATTACTGTGGTAAAATTTCAGAATTTATTTCCATGTGGTTGGGCCGGAAATGCTGCTGGACCTCTTACAGGTCCAGTTTCCAATTTTTGCTTCTGCAGAAAATTGGACTGTTTGTTTGAAGGTTTTCCACTCCGAACGGGCTTTGGCACTCTTCATAAGAAATGATCAATGGGATGTCTAGAATTAATCTGGAAAGTTTCAACTCATTTGGAGTTCGGATGGTTAGTCCGCCATCCCTCATTTCTTGTCTAGCTCGCTTTCTCCTAGCCGAAGTAGGAAAATGTGCTAAAGTTGATTTTTCATTTCCATGTTTGGTAGGCCTTATTTAGCCTCTTAATAATATATTTTTGAACTTATCGAAAATATATATGTGAGCCACTGATATTGGCTCAATTTCTCCAAGACACGCTTTGTCAAACCAAAATGCTCATTTTGGGTCCAAACACTTACCATATGCACCTCCTTAGTGGTTAAGTCACTTGATTTCATATCCTTTAAGACATATTATTAGGCTCATAATCTATAACATCAATCACAACATTATAGCCACTGATTTACTGCATATATGATCCTTTGATTTAATTGAAAAGACATCACATATTATTATTGTGTAAACTTTATTATTAGATGATATGTCCAATTGGGTTTTTACAAATACATGGATACTCATACTTTTAAGAAAATTTCCTTGTATATTTTCTTGGGTTTTTTACTTCAACCGTGTCTGAACTCTTCAAGGACTTTTAAAATGATACTTGTACTTTCAAAGTGATCAAGATGATACCTGGACTCAAGTTTTCTTGTCAATGCCATACCTACGTCAAAATTCCGTTACGGCTCCGCTAGTCCGAGGCACGTGGGGCGCACGTGAGTCAAAAAGTGAGGGCAAAAATGACATTTCCGTTCGATTCCGCCCTAAAGCCGATTAAAAACTGAATTCCCTCCCAACTAATCACACTTAGAAAATTATTATATTGAATATAAAAGTTGAATGAATTTTTTTTGCTTTGTTCTATTAAGTATTTAACCAAGATCCCAAAAGAAAAACTGGAAATCTCTCTCCTCCCGAAACTCCATCTCCAAATCCAACTTAGCCACCTTTCCTCCTCCACCACCACTCCCACCTCAGTGACAGCAAGATACGTATTTGAACCTAGCAATTCTTCATATTCATCTTCTTAATTAACCCAGCAAAAAAGAAAAAAAAAAAAAAATCTCAGCAATTGTTCATGTTCTTGAACCCATTCATGTTCATCTTCTTTAACCCAGCAAACTGTTATGATGCCATCTTTCTCTCTCTAGAGTTCCCATCGATTGATAGGAACTTAAACAACAACAACAAAAAAATTGACCAATGATACAGACTTAAACAACAAAAACAAGAAAATTTGATCAACAGATGGTGTTGGAGGTTGAAGATGAACATATGTAGAAAAAAGTTGAATGGGTTTTGTTTGTATCTTCTTCTTTATGAGATCGACCTCTGTGAATCAGGTGGTGTCTTCCGGATTTTAGATGAGATCAGAAGCTATCTTCTGCTTCTTTTTGCACGACCTCATGCAGTCTTCCTCGTCGTCGTCCTCATCCGCGGTAAAGATCAAGGTGGCGCGTGACTTCACGACGGTGGCGGCTTTGAGGAAGGCATCTTTGATTGAATCCGGCGGGAGCGCGCAGTCTTCGAGACAGGGAGGGAGGATGGGGTGCCGTAATCCGGCTGATCAAGATCCCAATTTCAATTTCGGAGTTTAGGAGATTAACCTGCCTTGAAGCATCAAATAAAGATTGCTGCTGCTCCTGGGCCTCGAAAGCAATCTCGCCAAAATTTTACACAACAAACAATAAAAAAAACAGATCGAATGCTTGGGTAGGAGAAGGAGCACTTGTATATAAGATTTGATTTAATTTTTTTTTAGCAAACAGGCAACCGAACTGGTAAAGTTCAACGAGCTGTTGTTCACCAAAATAAAAAATAAAAAAAAATAACTGAACATCAAGATCTGGAGATGGAAGAATAATTATGGGTAATTGAAGATGAATGAGAGAGAAAAATAATTTTTTTTAAATTCTTCCTTTATTTCTCTCTCTTAATTATAAAATTTATTTTTCTATAATTAATTATAAAATTCATTTAAATTAATTATTTTATTAATATTAAATCATAGTTCAGATAAAAAAGTAATTTGAGGGCACATAAGTCATTTAGCTCTCTTTTGCGACTCACGTGCGTCACACATGATCAAAACTAACGGCACTGTGACGGAATTTTGATGTAGGTATGACGTTGACAAGAAAACTTGAGTCCAGGTATCACGTTGATCACTTTGAAAGTACAGGTATCATTTTAAAAGTCCTCGAAGAGTTCAGACACTGTTGAAGTAAAAAACTCTATTTTCTTTAATAAATCCATAAGTGATTGTCATTACTCAAGCCAGAATAGCTATTACATACTCCTCTGCTGTCATTAAATAGACATGCAAGAGGTTGTGGGGTACCACGGTGGTACATAGGGATAGACCACTCATTAGATATCCAATACTCACATATTAAAGAAGCAAGCCTATAAATTATGATAAAACTAAGACATAGCAAATAGACCAAGTACAAAAGACCTAAATCGCCTGGATTCCAAATACGAAACCAGAAGCGTCCGGATCCTAAATTAGTCCACATGGTAGCAGAAACAGGTCTAGAGAAAGCCCTCCAAACAGCAGCCCCATTTATTTTGGACACCCAAAGATCAGTTGGCTTCAGCTCCCAAATTGAGTTAGGCCATCCAATTGTGTTGGGCTTCCAAATCTCTTTAGGCACCCAAGGCTCTTTAGGCTCCCCCTCTGTGCTCCCTGACTCCCTCTGTGTGCCACCCCATCACCGTCGTTGGCATGGTTCTGCTGTTGTGGCTACCCCAAACTCGCATGCATCATGCGGTGGCAACCCCATCCAAGCCACTCTAATTTCGGCCTCGGTCTGCCAAGCCACACATGGCCATTGAAACCAGTACCGATCCACCTCAAACCCATCTCCACAACATCAGGCCTCTCATAGCCAACGATACCCACGTTGATCTGGAGCAACAGTTCTTCTCCAAAATGCCGATCTGAGCCGCAGCCGTCCTATTAGCCCACACTCCGGCCAGATTGCCACGCGAAGACCACAGAGGTTCCAGATCGATCAGAAATTTGAGACGCGCTCTGCACTGTCTCTGCCGGTATCGGAGCCTTCCCTCGATCACAGCCATCTTCCCAAAATTCACGATGGGAAGTTTGTTGGATGATGCTCAGCTTAGCGCAATGCGCTTGATCTGGTTGGGTGTTCACGGGAAAAAAACCAGCGCTGGACGATTGTAGACAAACCACTGAGTGTGGAGAAACATGCTCCACGTAGAGAGCAGATCGGCGGCGGTCGCAAGAAGAGAAAGCCATAGTCCTGGTGGCTAGGTTTCAGAGAGAGAGAGCCATCATTAGTACATAAATTTCCTTGTATATTAGTACTTGCATTTGGAAAAATATAAAAATTTCTTGCATATAGTTTAATGTAAGGAATTATCCTTACATATCATTATCACTAATTATAATGTGGACTCTAAATTGTAAAATGCAAGGAAAAAATCCTTGCAAATAATTGTCTAAATGCAAGAAATTTTTAGGTTATTCTATTTTGCTCTTTTGCAAGGGTCTCTTTGCATTTGGGTTCATGCAACGAATTTTCAGTTTTCACTAGAAGGTGATATGACCACAACTTGAAGCAAAGTTAAAAATGTCTTAGACAATAAGCTTGATTGCATGGCTCTTACACTACTTTGAGGGAAATCATCAATTCTATAAGGAATAGATTTTGTTCTTTGAACCCCTTTCAAAAAAAAAAAAAAAAATTGTTCTTTGAATTAGTCAAATTGAATATGAAGTCTTCTACGGTGAATATGGATATTCTTTATGAAGAGTTATCGACTGTTCCTGAGATTGATTTTCTGGGTTTCGTAGGTACGTGCTAAGTTGGTTTTATATTAATGTTGCCCTTTGGGTTGTTGTTTTAGATTGTTTTCCTGTTCTGGTGTTTGCTAGCAGTTTCTTTGTATCTGTTGAGGCTCTGTTCCTCTTGTGGTTGCATTTTGTTTTATTAGTCAAGAGAATTTACCTTACGCTAACCTCTACTTACAACATCCGAGTTCTAGTCCATTAGCTCTTTTGTTTTGGGTGAAACAAAAAGCAAACCCTTAACTATCCATTAATTTCAAAATGCTATTGACCTAGTAAACAACTTCTAATTATAGTGCAATTTCAAAATTGATCTCCTTGTCTAAGGATTAAAACCCCTCTGATCGTCCTTTAATCAATTATTTTTTCCTTCTCTCTCTATCTTACAACCTCCCAGTTGTCCTCTCCCTAACACTCCCTCCTTTCCCCATGCGATTTGCCACCACGTTCAATCTCTTATTGCGCACATACACCACCCACCTTGTCCTCCGCTCCCCATCTTCCTATGGCGGAGCGGGTCCCAGCTCCCGGAATCGGCAAGGATGAGTACTCCGAACAGCAACCTAATGAAATGATCCAACCAGCAGCCTCATCATCCACATCTAGGGCATTAGTACCACCATCCCAAGAGTTAGTCCCCCACAACCAATCTCAATACACCACCTTCAGGGCCGGTACCTACGTTGTCCAGGTCCCCAAGGACCAAATCTACCGCATCCCTCCCCCCGAAAACGCCTCCATCATCGAACGCCACCGCGATCCGTCCAAAAGGAAGAAACCCCTCTGCTGTAACTTCGTCTGTCTTGGGATCCTCAGTTTCTTTCTCCTATTCATCATTTTGCTCATCGCCGGGCTTTACGTGTCCGTGATCTTCTCCAAAGACCCAAAATTCTCTGTCCAACGCCTCGTGTACAACAACAAAACTAAGTCGCATCGACCGGACTATACCATAACGTTGAAGGCCCAAAACCCAAATTCCCAAGTGGCCATTTTGTACAAGAAAGGCGGTGAGGCCTCCCTTTATCTTAACACGCAAGAAATCGCCACCGCTAGTTACCCGTCTTTTGAACAAGATAGTGGAAAATCAAAAGAGTTTGCTGTAATCTTTCATGGCTCCAAGATTAAGTTGCCTAAAGAGATTCAGAAAAGTAGTACAAGTCCCAAACCAAAAGTCCACGTCAAGTTTTCTCTGGGCATGGACATCCCGGGGCGAATGAGTAGGGGGGCCTTGAAGAGAAGCATGACATTTCGGGTCGATTGCGATTTTACGGTGGATACGTTGGTGAAAGGAACTCGGGTTCTGAACCAGGAATGTCATACAAACAGGAAATAGCAATTACAAAATAATGTGATATTACGTAGGAACGAGTTTGGCAGCATTCATCATGTAAAGGTTAGAAGTTGGTGCTGATCTAATTTCACATTGCTTTACAATTTTTTCCTTCGTTAATTTCTTCTTCTTCTATTTTTTTTTTTCCTATTTTGATTCAATTTCTTCCCTCTCTAGTTCTATTATCTGGAGGATGCAAGTCATGAATGAAAGAATAATGGAGTCTGGTGCATGTATATTTTGGATTTCGTAAGTGTAAAATAACTAGAGCAGAAGTTCGATAACATTTCGTAAGGCATGCAAATTGATGTATTGATGTTCTTTCTTTTTTTTTTTATTCATTTTCTGGTGTTAACTTTGTAGAGTTTCAATTCTTGACTTCTTGTTGTACGACTTGTATCCTTTCGGTGCTCGTTGTTTTTCATTGATTGTCTGGTGTTTTAGAATTTAGATCACCCTCTATCTTAAACAATCAATACACTCATTTGAAACATATTTCTCTTATTCCTCCAACAATTCTTTTTGTTGTAGGTTAGCAGTAACTAATCTAATTAATACCGTAAATTAAACAAGAGCCCACAACAGATTCTGTTGCATCATTGAAACTGTTTAAAAGTAAGGTTCCTACCCAGCAACCCCATCGGGTTGGGGGTTGTTACCTTGTTTTGACTGCAATCGTGGCTGCCCAATTAGTTTGATTCTTACTGACACTAAAAATATTCACTCTCTTGACGCTAGTAGAGCTTAATTGGTAGAACAATAGTGAGATGAGTTGTAAAACTCAAACATCAAGTGGTCGAGATCTCCACAAGCTCTGCTAACTTTGGTTGACACATTGTCACATTGTACGAGTTGTGGGCCAATTTGTGCGACTGAGAATTGTCTTCTTTCATCTCTAGTGTACCACCAACTTTGGAGTTGTTTTTTTTTTTTTTTCAAAAAGGATCAAAGGGTTTCACTCCTGCACCTATGGTGACTCGAACTCATGACTTCGTACATAGGTAGTGGGTGCTCTAACCACTGAGCTAACGAGTTACTCAAGTAGTCGGATTAATTTATTTTCTTATTCAAAACAAAAAAAAAATGTAAGGTTAGGTTACTACTATTAGTAGTGAATCATTCATTCACATGCTATGGATAGCTTTATCACTTCAATAATATCGAGACTCATGTTTTTACATCATTAAATTACAGTTGTCACATATTACGGATTCTTTTGTCACTTTACTAATATCGAGACTCATATTTTTACATCATTAAGTTACAGTTGTCTCAATTTTGGGTTTGAAAATCTCTTCAATGTTCGATTCTACTCTATGTTAGAAAAATTTTGTGACTGCTATTCTGATCTAGGATAGTTTGGATCATGTTAAAGTGTATCATTATAGTCGCATATTAACATCAGCGTCTATTGTATGATCTAAACATTCATTTGTTAGAATTTTGTGGTTCAAAATTGAGACTCAGCGGTTTGGAAAAAGAAAGTGATTAGCTATTAAAAATAGTAATTTCTTTAAAGATAATTTACCCCCTTCAACAAACCTATTAAGGTGCGGACACATAGATATTAGGGCTAATTTCATTTTACATCCCCGACCTTTACACCTTAAATTTATAGTGCCCCTACACTTCTAGTTTCATCACATGTACCTTTATTCTCCAAATATTAGAAATAGAATTAATTTACAATTATATTGAGAGTTATGTTGAGAGTTATGTTGAGAATTATAATGAGAATAATGGTGAGAGTTAGTGGCTTCATAGGTTATGGGAGTTAGGAAGTTTAAGGTTATTGTAACAGTCTAATCACTATGTCAAAAAGGTCTTCAGACGACAGAACTGTTCTGTCGTCTGAACGAACCAAAATGTGTCGTCTAGTACGATGTCGTGTCTTGGGCGTATCGAACGACAGAAGAGTTCTGTCGTCTGAATTTTCAGACGACATAAAAAATGTGTCGTCTGATGAGTTTTGCATTTTGGGAACATTGTGATCTGTTTCTTTAAAAGCATTCAAACAACGGTTTTGTATTGTCTGATAAACAAAACAATGACATATTTTTTGAAATACTATTCTGTGAAGCATATTGCAAGACTTATTTGTGTGGTCTGAATGCCCTTAAATAAGAAATATGAAGACTCATATGTAGTGTCTTCTCTCATACAACAACACTTAAAGGTTGTGCTAATTTACTTTACACGACAATTATATGTGGTCGTAAATTGTATCAGAGGACAATTAAGTGTCGTTCTATGGTTGATTTGTATGACATTTAAGTGTTGTGTGAAAGATTTTGCAATTATACATATGTGATGTTGGGAAATGGTTTAGACAATAGATTTCTGTTATGTCAATCTCATTACGACGACAATTTACTGTCGTTTGAGATTATTTAGACGACAAATTTTTGTGGTCTGAATATAACAAGGACCACTAATAGTACGTGTTTTATATTATCTGTAATCACGTCCAATCACACTTATTTGTTGTTGTTATACACTTTAGCCAGTACTTTGAACTAACTTATGTTGTTGTTTTGGCTTTCAGACTACAATTTTCTGTTGTCCCATTGTCAAACAGACAATAGACTTATTATTGGTTTTTGTGTTGTGTCTGTGCGGCTGCAACCACACATTTTGGTGTGCTTTTGTTGTAGCTTGCAGTTTGTGATGACACATTTTAGTAGTCCCCTGTACAATTGGTATGCATGCATTCTGGAAATTAAAATTGGCTATTCCTGAAACCATAAAATCCACATCCAAAATCATTCTGAAAATAATCCATCATCGTCTCGTGTACACAAGCCTAATCATGAACATTAGTTCAAAATGGCCCATATCTAATAATCTAGGCAGCCAACAAAATATATGCATGCAGTACTGCAAGGTAATAAACTAGAAGCACTACACAATTCGGGCAACCAAGTAAACAACATAGCAAAATAGCTAGCAATACTGCAAGTTTGTCCAAGGTTTTATTGATCTTGAACTTGGGTAAATGGAAAAACTTTTGACCCTGAACTGAAGCAAAGCAGTAGCAGTGTGACACTACTGTGAGGGTACCTTATTCAGCACATCGGTAGAGTTTCGAGCGTGACAGGTACCATGGTTACAGTTCCCATAGCTTCTAGGTGGAGTACCGAAGCTTGAAAATTTAATAGTAGAAATGGATTGCTCGTTTGTACACTCTAGACGAAGTTTAGGCTTCTTTTGCTCCTTCAGTTTGCCTCGGTTCTTGGTCTGCCATTTCTCAACACGTGGGTGACTTTCAGAAGATCAATCTTTGTAACATCGCCAGCAAGCTCCTCAAATACCACCAACAAATTTTGGGATGGCTTGAGCCAATACCGAGGAACATGATACCTGAAACATAGATAGAATATAGGAAATTAGTAAATAGGTACTTAATGCTTTTTTCTGATCCAGTGGTAAACAAGTTTATACATACCATTGTTGAGTCGGTTGGAGACAACCAAATTGGCACTTGTTAATCCTGAATGTACCAAAATAATTGCACGCGCTGCAGTTACCATTAGCATGAACAGTCCAGTATCTTCCAATGAACAATCCAGTTACCATAAGCTCAATTATTCCTTACGTTTTAGTTACCTCTAGGAGTGATATACCATATGATTAAATCAGTGGTTGACCCTAAACTTTATTTAGCATGACATGGTGCTTCATTTGATTGCTGAAAAGTACACACAAGTAGAGACTGTTAGATCATAATGTCATGGTGTCCTGAAAAGTACATTGCTGCTAGCTCACTGCTTTATTACTGATCCTAGTGTCCTGTAAATTGCTGACTCACTTTCGGACCAGAGCACCCCATTTAGAACATTTACTCAAAACCCAAGGCCAGCTTAGCCCCTCCCCTTCCCTTCCCAGGCCTTAGGCTTCCTTTGTGTACCCAAAACAAGAAAGGAAAAAAAAAAAAAAAAAGACGAAGACAAAACACACCAAGAGCGAAGAAGACAAAACACACAAAGCACCAAAGAATCAAAAATCAAAGAAATCAAAGAATTGAAAATTTGAAATAGTAGAGCAATAGAGCATTAACCAATTGAAAGAAGTGTAAATAATTAACCAGCAGAGCATTAACTAACACTAACAGACCTGGGATCTCTTATTTTAGACATTAAGCAATGGAGGCGACAAGCTTCATATATAATAAGCATCATCACAATTACTCCTATTTTGAACCTATACTAACCTTGTACTTAACTCGTCATCATACAATACGAAAAGGAAAGCAGCATATCATATGTACCAGACTACCAGCAATGAAAATCACTATGATCTACAAAAGGAAAACACAAAACAAAATCAATCTCAGCCAAATAGAAAAACTCACGTAAATAAGCAAAATTAGAAGTAGCTAACTCATCCAAATCAAGACTAAGTACCAAAATTAAAAGCAGCAAACTCATTCAAATAGATACGAAGAAGTGAACCACTGAAGAACAAATTCTTCTCTTCAAAGTTCAAACTGTCCAATACTCCAATTGTTCAACCCAATTGCAAAATATTGAAATAGATTCAGTACCCAACTACCCATTAAGTCATTAACCAATTCAAACTTAGAACTTACCTTAAGAGACTGAATATGATGTGTGATGCACTCTGAAAATAGAACACCAGAGAGATATTTATAAGCAGCCAGTTCTGTTTACATGGAAATTTATACATAACTGACAAACGTGAACACAAGAAAGAAGTGTAAATAATTTCTTTGACATACCAAGATCAATAGAAACCCAAGCCACATGCGTTTAGGTGAAGGGAACGGAAGCATTAAGCGGCCAACACCATAGATGGCAGCTGCAAAGAAATGAAGAAACAAGTGTAATGGACGAGGGTTAAGACCAGAGAGAAGAGAAACTGGTCCATATGAGCAGATGCCTCCAAGCCTCCAAGGGATAAGACAGTGTTGTATCCTTCCCATCTTTGTAAAGAGCATAACCAAACACTTTCTGGGCATCAATCTACTCATTTGCACAATATGTGGTCAGAAATAGATATTGTTCAATGTTCATCAAAATTTAGGTACTAGTTTAGTAATAATCATTCAACTTCAGTAGAAGTATGAAGTTAAATTAAACAATTTCAAAATGCACACAATTCTAGATTAGGTGATTGCTTACCTTCAAGACCCAACTCAATCAATTTGAGATATCCCCCAGGCTGCAATAGCTCCCCAACAATTCTGTCTGGCTCACTCAAGACTTTTGCACTCCAAAAATCACAAAGTTTCAGCTGATGTGTGTGTGGATTTACCTGAATATGCACAGGTAGGATTTGAGCATGACCAATAAAAGATCAATGAAAGAACAAATATATAAAAAGGATGGTCATCAGATGCAACTTAGTTAGCGTATGTGAATTCTTTTTTTGAACTTATCCGTCATGGTATGTAGCAAGCTAGTAGATCGATACCCCAGTTTGCTCAGATTCTCTATTGATAAGAAACTCTGTTAAATATTTTAAATTCTTATTCCACCATTTTAACAAACGACACAAATCATGATTGCAAAGTAGTAAATTAGCACAGACTTTTTAGGGTAATTAGTACTTCAAAGTGGATCCCTCCAGGTTATCTTTCTTTGCATCTGCAGCAGCATTATAGTAACCAATTTTCTAAATACTACAAGAAACACAACTGTTTCTAAATACTAGGAATAAGACTGTGGTTTGGTTCATATGCCTATGCATCTTTTACTAAAGAATGAGCTTGAAAGATGCAATACAAGAATACAACTTCCAGCCAGATCAATGATAAGCCACCACTAATATAGTTCACAGGACAACTTTCTTCTTTCCCAAAACTAGTAGAAATAAACTGTAAATCCATTAGCATCCACAACCATGCTTAGCCTGCTCACCTGTAGTTAATGCAGCAAGAATTTTCTTTGTTAAAGGAACATCTCCATTGAAGTCATTGCCCACATATAAGGTCTTAATCTGTCAAGCACACGATTCATACACTAGTATTAGATACCAATAAGTTAATGCCAGAAAGTTCATATGCCTAGAGTTCTTCAAGCTCTAGCAGATGGAACAAAACTTGTTTTCAAACAAGATATTCTTTCTCCATCGAGCTCTCGAGAGTGAGAAGGAAGAGACAAAAAGTATTCTTGTCACTGGTTCATATAAGCAAAATGAGGCATACAAAATAATAACTATAAACACTAAATCTGATCAGTTTCAGCTTTCATCCCTCAGCCCTATCTTAGGGTATATTTAAATTTTATATTCAACCCAATCATGTCTCACAATTACTACTTATGTTCCTTTGGCCTTTAGAGATATTTTACTTCTGACCTGATCCAAATGAACTCGATTATAAACAAAGAAAATGAAAAGTAAGTTACTAACTCCATCAACCTCCAACTCTTGGCATTGTTCTGCATCAAGAAGTTCAATTGAAGAAGGAGATTTCTGCCGTCGTCTCTTTATATGGTTTTCCCACTCAGTTCTTTCAACATCTATGCACTGCAGTCAATGGCTCAGAATTTAGCGTAACAGTCAGCTACTTCTCCCAAAAATTACAATCTTTCCAAATGTACAAAAGATGATGTGAAGATGCAAGATAATAAAATAAAATAAACAACAAACCTATCCGGCGTCAACCACACTGAATGGTACAGACAAGGATTCGCCCATATCCAAATTAGTATCTCCCTCATTGACTGAAAGGATGCACCCCTTTTCATCGGACAGACTTGAAAGGATAAATTGAGCAGAATATGCACAAGAAATCACACCTGCATAAAATTTCAGCCTCACCTGTTTAGAAAGACAACAAAATGGAAAAAGAAATTGTCAGGACTTGAAACTGATATAATCCCATTTTTAAAGAAATCCAAACTGATCTAATTACTGTAAGATGCATCTCATAACAAATTATGGAATGTCTATCCTTCTTATTCGCATTTCCATACAAACTTCACAAGAGGATACAAATTAGACTCAAGTTTCAAACCTTCCTATGTTTGGAAGAAGATTACTTACCACCAGATTCACCTTGGAGACCTTCAAGCAAAAAGTATTCAATTGTCGCATAAACATTGTTCTTCTGAACCCCAGCACATGCTCCCTTAAGAAGTTTAATTCTCTGACCACACTTCCAGGTCCTTCCATTCCTTGTTACAGATTTATGGACCCTTGCAACTACAATTTAAAGAGACATAAATCGATGGTTAACAAGAATGGGAGTAAATTAAAGTCAGAAGAACTCAGTAAGCAACTGATGTAACAAAGGATACAAATTATTTAGAAAAACCAAGCTTCTTATCCATCTACACCTACCTTCAGATGATATACGAAGTTCCTTTTTGTTTGCAGGACTTACAACAAAGACAGGTTGGGCTTCACCACAGTCAGCTTCATCATCATCATCATATTGACTATGCATCTGAACTATCCAATCCTCATAGTCCTTCTTTAGTTGAGAAGGATTTAGCAGGTTTCCTTCTTTATAAATTTGAACTTTGATGTCTAGAGAAATAAAAATTTATTCAGACTAAAGAATATTGTAAAACAAGGCAAGATGATAATGTTTCCATATTTATTGCAGAAACAAATATAGAAAAGAAAAAGGATTATACCATTCTCGTTCTCAAGAGGCTCATCGCTGAAATTCCTCAATGCAGTTGTCAAAGGACTGTGGTGTGCTAGATCAGTCTGCGATTAACAAAGCAGTAGATCAGAATTTTGATGTATAGACTGAACCAGACAACCAAGACAGAAGGGGACAATTGAAGATCAGTAGCGAATCTAATTTGGTGAGGCGTTGCATAGCTTGGATGGAAGGTAACTTGCGAATCTAAAGGGTTACCATGTATGACCATCGCTGCAAGGCTATGTCCACTTCACCTCAGTCCTATGAATTAAGTCAACATGCTCTCATACAATCCCTAGATCACTGCAAACATTATAGAAGAATCACAAGTCAAACAGTCAAGCACACATCCAATTCGACCTAGAACCAAGATCATCACAAACCATCTAAGCTAATCAACACCGATAAAAACTTCAAAACTAGCGAGCGATCCATTTCCAAGGGAAATAGAACACAGAAATCCAGATCAACCATCACAGCAACAGTTAGAAGTGCTTGAATTGAAGTAAAATTCAACAAAAAAAAAAATCCGGTAGCTAAAAATTGCGGAAGAAACAAAGCAGCTGGAAAGACGGAAATCAGAGAAAAGGAGGGATTGGGTACCCGTTGACGGATTTGGTGACGGCGCTGAAAGTGGAAGCTATAGAAGCGAAGAAGCCTCCGCCTTGCTTGGGATCCTTGGGCGCCATCTCCGATTACAAACCCTTAGTTTGGTCTGAGTCAATGGCGACCGTCCAGGAGAGATTGAGAGAGAGACGACGACGATTCACTAAGTGATTGACTTCGGATTCAAGGAGACACCAAGCAGAGTCACTGAATGCCGCCGTTTCGCCGTCGTTGAATATCAAGGAGGCTGAGAGAGAGAGAGAGAGAGAGAGGTCTGGGTTTTCAGTAACCAGAACCCCGAATGGTGTTCGTTATTTTGATGAGGATAAAAGGCACCCCATCCCCAAATAGAAAATAGCCGAATCGAAATCAACTGAGAGAGAACCGAGATCTGAGAGAGCTAAGTGAAAAGGAGAGAGCGAGGCAGGTGTTTGAGTTTTCGCGGGTTTTAGGTCAAGATGAGAGAGCTGATTGATCGAGTGAAGAATGACAGAAAATGACCTAATTGTGAGGGACCTAGATATGTCAAATAGCACAAGTCAAAATAACTTGGGAAATTTTAAAACAACCCCCACATTCAGACAACATTTAAATGTTGTCTGAATGTCACAACATTTTCCAGTCAATTAGGGTGTGGCTATTTGAGAGGGAAAAGACTCAAATCAACTTTTGGATATCCCTCCAAATTTGAGATAGGAAATCACCACCTTCTACAACTACACAAATGTGTTGTCTGAATGCTCACCATTTTTCCAAACTAAACCAGTATGGTTTTAGTGTATATTCAGACAACCGAAAAAAAAATTATGTCGTCTGAAAAACCCAGACGACATAAAACAAAACTTATGTCGTCTGATGTGTGTCGTCTGAAGGCCTTTTTGGCATAGTGAATACTTATGTCCATTGTAATTATCATACTTATAACATTGTTTAGTGCAGGCCTATATAAGTAGGCTAGTCCAGTTGAGTAAGGTGTACGTGTAGAAGAGTAATTTGTAGAAGTTTTATCAAAGTAACTTTATTATCTGGTACTTTAAGAGTCTCCTCCATATCTTTCTCTAGGAGATCTGTACATGTCTTTGGACTGTACATCTCTCATAATGTACGTATGTCATTCATGCATCCTATATCTCTACCCAAAATTTTTTTTTCCTTATTTTACGCTTCCACTGATATCCAACACCAATTTTAATCAATCTTGTCAAATCATTAACTTTTTTGTCAAGTATATTGTAAATTGAAAAAGTGGCTTTAGTGGGTTATATGAGGATGATTCACTAATGTGATCATAAGTGATGAAAATTTTAAAATATATCACACAATAATTGGCTAAAAGGCTAAGGGTTTGACAAGATTGATTGAAATTGATAATGCAAAACTCTATCATAAGTGACGAGAATTTCAAAATATAACACACAATAGTACGTTGAAAAGCTAAGGGTTAGACAAGATTGATAGAAATTGGTAAGTACAAAGACACCCATGATGAAATAAAAGTAAGGGCAGAAATAATTTAAGGTGTAAAGATCACGTAGATAAAATGAAAATTTTCATTTAATGTGGCTCAAGAAAATGTTCAAAGTGGTGTTCAAAGAGAAATCATTAGCTTAAGATACTACAGGTGGAGCGTTCATACGTAATTTCCACTCAAGTGGTGCAAAATGATAGGCTTAAGAAATATATTATTCAAAGGACTTGTTATGTGAAGTGACTCAGAAGTTAGATGAAACAGTTTGAACTTGATTAAACAAGAAATTACAAAAAACAATGCACGATCATTTGTGCATGACTCAAGGAAGTTCAATGATGGTGAGAATTAAATAGCAAGGACCTCCAAGTTTTTCGGAGTGATCTTGAGCGGCGAAACCCACCTAGGGTTTCGTGTAGTGGCGGCGGCGACCTAGAGGTCCCCAGACCAGGCAGCAAGGACGGCGACGGCGAGGGGACGGAGTGCAGACTTCTTGTTCGGCAGTGTCGCTATACGGGTGGAGTGCTCGACGGTAAACAGATTGAGGCAATTAAGCTCCAATCGTAGCGGCTCTCAGCTACGGCTATTGCGGGGGTGTTGCGGCGGATCATGCTTGAATTGGGGGCGGTGATCTGATCGTGTTTGGTTGAGAGGTCAGGGTCTCGGAGCTTCGGATGTGGGCAGCTTTCTGACATGCTGCGCGGGGATCTGCTGCAAGGTAGGAGGCAGAGGCTTCAGCGGTTTTTTCTCGAGATGGTGATGAATGGTTGGAGAAGCCGGCCGCCAGAGCTATTCAAACGATGCGTCATCGGAGGTCATGACGGCGGTGGCGGCAAAGGAGCAGCGAGCAGGGATGCTCCTCCCTTGTTGGCTTGGGTTTGGGCCTAGGTCTCTGGGCATGGGCTCAACTTTGGGCTGATGGGGCAGGGGACTATTCCTGCTAGGCAAGTTTTGACTTGGGCTTGGGCTCAGATCAATGCAATCTGGGCCCTAATGTATTAGGGTATGAGCCTGTGTGAGGTTGCATTAACTTCTATGAGTCTTCTATAACTTTTCTAGTCACTTGCTTGTACCACAATTGCGTGATTTGCAAGTGGGGGCTAGTTGAATGATTTCTTTTTCGTAGGAGGCGAGGTTTTTTCATTCTTGTATAGGCTCGCTTAAATATTAGCGTCCAAGTGATCTGTAAAGGTTTGCTTTAGTTTGGGTAGGTTACTTTGGATTTTCTTGCCGGATTTCTTATGTAAGTTTTGGTAGACTTCAACCATTTTGCTGTTAATCTAATGAATTCAACTTCTATTTCCCAAAAAAACAAAAAAGTTCAATGATAGTTTGTCCAAAATAAATCAGTATTTCGATGGAAATTTTTTATCAGAATTATGTGAGTCGACCATATAATTTGTAGAGGTGAAAAGTGAAAATTCAAAATAAATTAAAAAGAAAAAGCCTCAACAACATATTATATACAAGTGATTAGTTGAAACTAACAATACGAAAAACTTTTGAATGTATAAACCCCAGACCTAGAAGTTAAGTGAGCTTGATCAACTAAATAAACCATATGAACAAGATGAGTGCTCTATGTTGGAAACAGTTGTTGTATATGTCAACAACTGGGGTGTAGAGTCCATATGACATTAGCAAACGGCCCAAGCATCTTCTTTGCGCACATGCCGAAGCCCATTATTGGACTCCTCTACTCGGTTGGAATTCTTAACCAATATTCTGTACTATTTAGGATAAATCGCCAAGGGATTAGGTCCAAGCTACCTGCTATAGTGCTATGCAAGCACCTGACGTATCTGCTAATCTGCTCCCTATAACAAGATCATGATCTGATTTACTGCTGCTGCTCACATGGGTAATCCAATTATCCGGTCGTAAACACATGTTTACTAATCCAACTCTGATCCGTACAATTGATAACATCAATTACTATATAAGACGATCAATCTTTATAAATTACTATATACATATATGATCTCCACCCTCCACCACCCTGATTATGATCAGACTCGATCAGCTAGCTTCAACCCTCTATGCAGGGACCAGTTTTCCTACAGGCTTAATATAGCAGCCGATGATCGACACGTTAAAAGAGAAGACAAATCCTTTTCGGCTCTTCTTCTTTCTAACGCACATGGAAACCACAATACAAAAAACACAGACATGCACTACTTCTCTTAAAGGTTAATGCGCTTTAATCTTCTACAGAGGTCTTTGCATTTTCAAGTCTTGGTTTCTTTAATTTATTTTTCCCAGGTATAGTTTGTTGGGACCTGGCTGGTGGTGGGTTCAGTAAGAAGTAAAATGCAGCAGAAACTACCTGCTGCCTCCAGAGGCTTTTGTTTTTTCAGACACATCATATCATCATCCATGACCTCGATGATGATGATGGCAGGAGTGAATATATTAAAGGCTAAGCTAGCTGCAAGAAGCACAGTGTGATACAGAGAGTTTGAGTTCGTTGAATACTTGAATATGTCGTCCTGCAGAAGAGAAGAAGTGGCCCTTTTTCTTTCACCAATAATTGGGGTCTCTAGGACTTTATTATTTCTTCGTAAGGTGCCAATAATGGATTCATTCTAGTGGGAAACTTTCTTTACACGTCTGAATGAGGCAGAGGTTTTCTATGGCCTGGAACCGTGCTAGGTGTCCCAATAGCAATGCTTTTAGGGTTACTAAATTTGCTCATCGCTAAGTAATGTTTCATGATGTTTGTGCACTAGACTTGTTTGAATACTCTGTTGATCAATTTTATTCTGTGTATACGAGGGTAAGACATCAAATTTGAGGGTTAAACCTCACCATAGTAATTTCAATTCAAAAATATTTAATCCTAAAGTTCAAACATTAGCCACATCTCATGCAATAGTTTATTAGATTGATTATGCTAAAAATAATATTTCGGTGTATAAGAGTGTATTATTTGTATTATTAGCCAAGTCATATACCAAATAGTTAATACATAATTTGCCGGAAAAAAAATTAGTTAATACATATAAAACACTGCCACATGAACAAATGAATAAATTTTGATAATATATTGGCGAGTATAGCATAAAAGAAACCCCATGTCTTCTTCATATCAAGCACTTTTAGTGGATTCCAACTCCTCTTCCAACCATACGGAACCTCTGTTTAGCTAGCTAGTGGGTTTCCCTCTCACCACCTAACCCTATGAAAATAACCCATTTCAATATTGACAAAATGAATCCATTAAACTACTACTTTTGAGATTCCATTAATCTTTTAATGTGGGCTCTCCCAAATCTTGGTGCCCAATGGTTTAGGTCTATATCCCTCCTATTAAAAAGCAATCGCCGTGCTGTTCACTCATTTTAACCCTCTGATATCTTAAGCTAGCTCCTTGGATCTTATATATATTTGTTTAAATAGATACCAATTCATAATTGGGATCAATTAAATCCATAAACAAAGTAAGGAACTTAGTTATAATGTGCGATCGCTTAAAAAGCATAAGCTCTTTATTTGCTTTAGCTGTGTAAAGTAATGTTCATGTTCGCGAACATATATTTCTTATTTTGTGCCCTATAATGGTGCCATATCTCTTTCTGTGAAATTTATAATTAAACTTAGCCCTAGCTAGCCATTGCTCTCGTGCGTGCTCCTCTCCATGATCTATTGTCTGATAGAAGGGTGAAGATAACTGGTATCTACGAAAGGAAGCAAATAACATGGGGCTAGCTAAGATTAAATACTAACCTAGCTACTGTACCGAGCTGCATGTGTCCTTGTTGCTCAAAAACACATCACCAGTCAGTTCACATTCCTTCTATCGCTCCTTTTCCATCCCTTCAATTATTGGTAACCAGATCACTGTGCCCAGAAAAGGCTTTTTTCCAGTGATGGAAATATAGAGATGAAATGTTTACCCGATATGTCATCTCATCATATGAATCCTCCATTATATATGTAGTACTCAATTATCCAACCTACAATTTTCAAAGGCGTGCACTTACCTGCTAGTATTAATAAGATATATATATACACACAAACACATACAGGCGCGTTCTAGGGCGGACGTCCGCACTTTGGGGCAGTGCGGACATCGATGCTTCTGCATCAATCAGGCACCGACAGCGGCGCGAATCTTGCCGGACGGAGGCCAGAGGCATCCCATACCGCTTCTGGTAACGATCGAGGTCGAAGGTTCTAGGCAGCGACAGCAAACTGGTAGCCGGCAAGTCCACTAGCAAGAAGAAGGTCAAGATCGACCTTTGGCCTCTGTCCGGCAAGTCCCGCCGCACCGTCACCGCCTAAAAGGAGCAAAAGCATCGAAGTCTGCACTTTTAGGGCAGTGCGGACGTCAAGTCCACTAGCAAGAAGAAGGTCAAGATCGAACTCTGGCCTCTGTCCGGCAAGTCCCGCCGCACCGTCACCGCCTAAAAGGAGCAGAAGCATCGAAGTCTGCACTTTTAGGGCAGTGCAGACGTCCTCTCTCTCTCTCTCTCTCTCTCTCTCTCTCTCTCTCTCTCTCTCTCTCTCTCTCTCTCTCTCTCTCTCTCTCTCTCTCTCTCTCTCTCTCTCTCTCTCTCTCTCTCTCTAATATATATATAATCTTGCTCTGCTAAAGAGGTCCGTTCCTTAGCTAAAGAACGGATTTTCATATTTTGATCACTTTTCGATCACATTTTAACCGTTCAAAATATGTTATCACTTTTAGGTTAAGATGTGAATATGTGATCGAAAAGTTGTCAAAATATGGAAATCCGTTCCTTAGCTAAGGAATGGACCTCCTTAGCAGAGCAAGCCTCTATATATATATATATATATATATATATATATATATATATATATATATATATATATTCAACAATATATTAAAAAAAAAAAATTTAGCATGTGTTAAACCTTACTGTTTACTATGTTAAAAACAGTTGAATCTTTATCTAACAGAGAGGATCATCAGAAGTGCCTTGTTAATCGATGCCGCCAATTAGTTCTGGTAATCATTATGCAAAATCTGTTTTATATTGCTGATTGTGATATCTGTATATTATAGTAAAGGTGCATGCCCTTTGTACATGATTTGTAAAGCAAAGTAAATAAAGGGATTAACTACAAAGTACTACCAGACAACAAGTTTTTTGACAACAAAGTCCACAACTTTTTCCCTTATACAATTAAGGACACACACTATTCTCCTTTTAACCTTTTACTCTTTTAAACAGTATTAGCTCTTTCACAATACCAATTCATTTTTAACTTTTCCAGACTAGACACCCTATCAGCCTAAAGACTAGCCTTCAACATGCCACAATTTCACCTGACGACTTCCTGTCTAAACGACTACTAACAGGGCGGAATCGCTGCTGCCTTAGTATAATAAAGGGTCTGGTCTTTAGAGTAAAACATGAGGATTGTTACTGCTTAATAGCTGCTACTGTATCTAAAACGTAGATGCAGAAATAACAAAATATTTTTATGACAGGATAATGGGCACAAACTGAATTTATTTAATTAAACATAAACTTCAGATACAGAATCCAGAGCCTCACTCTTGGGTAAACAGCTAAAAAGCTGTTTAGCTATCCATAAGAGTGATTACAGATACTTACTTGTAATGAAAGTACTTCACACTAGACAGAAAGGGAAGAGCACGCTGCTACTATGGCTTTCTTGTTTGAGAGAATATGATTCTGTCTCAATTTTCGAATGCCTTACAAATGAAACTAAAGCTCTTTATATAGAGAGCGGAACTCAAACTAGAATTCAAAACATAACAATGTACAGGATAACACTCCGTGACCTTCTGCTTTTCTGAGTGCTCTTGTTGGTAGAGGTCGTTCGGGAAAAGCAAAAAGGAAGTTAGGTGAGAAGTGAAGTGTTTTTTACTTGTTCCTTTTTTGAAAAAGGACAAGGCAAAAGTAGCTTTAGAAAAGTCTAAAGATCTACAGTTGCAGGTTTGGTGCTAATTCTTCACCTGTTGCTTCACATGTTCTCATCTGTTTCAGACTGGTGGCCGAAGACAAAGGAGTTGTTGTCTTCCTGGGCCATACGAACAGTTGTCGCATTGTCCTCGACGTCAGTATCAACATACATCTTGTAGTGGTTGTCATTCTCAAGTTTTTCCACCCACTGCATGCATGCCATTGTCGAGTCTATCTCTTTTCTGGTGAGAGATAGGAATAGGTCACTGCTGACTACGTCAGGATGGTCGTAAGCATTGACGATTGTCTTTTCTCCTGCTGCCAGGAGGGTATTGTTGACATCTTCAGAGATGATCTTCTTGATGTAGTCTAAGGCCATGGCCTTCATCCACGGGATGCTTGAGTTTGGTTGGCCATTGTATGCTACACAGGCTGGTTGAAGATATTTTCTTTGAATAATCCTCACATAATGATATGGGGGAATATACTCAACCTCACCGTTTGCTTTCTGGATCCATTCTGGAGGAGTGGATCTGAACTTCAATCGAAGTGTACAGTCATTTTTTCAGATATTTTTGACTGTGTTGACAATGATGGGCGGCAAACCTTTTAGATCATCATTTGTTTTGCTCCATAGATTATGGACAAAACCATTTTCAACAAGCCAAAGCTTGTGTTCTTGAGGATGTTCACTCTGAACATTTACCAAGTATCTTCCAACATATGATCCTGAGACAATGAAGAGGGTTGGAGGAACTAGGTCTTCTGAATTGTGTCTTCCTATCAAATTGTGGAAATCATGCCAATCTGATTCATTGAGTGCCACGATAGGGACCCTAGCACTTTCTGGACTTTCAAGGAAGTTGATTTTTTCTTTCTTGACAGCACTCTGCTGTGATTCTTCGAACTGTGGTCTTGCATTCTCATAAAGTTCTTCAGCTAACGCAAAGAGAGCTGGAAACATGAGACCACTGCTTCTTTCCTGAAAGGCAAATAAAAGATTATCCAGAATTGTCTTCTGGTGGTAAGCTAATCTTCTGCCAGTTCTGAACACAGGAGTATCAAACGTTCGAAGTTCATAATTGAAAACATTTATTACTCCAGTTGGAGTAGGTTTGCTTTTTGGCAAAGCAACAGCCGTCAACCGTCTTGATGAGCCTTTACCGTCTGCCGTTTGAGACGGGCTAGTCAATCCTTTACCCTGGGATTGATCAGTTGTGGCTAAGCCTTTTGAACTTAGCAGGAACCTTTTGAGGATTTTTTCTTTGGGATCCTCATTGGTTTCATGTTTTTTCCCAGCTCTTCTGCTTCTGGGATTGCGACCTTCGTCGTCATCATCATTTCTTTTGCTGAACATGGCTAATTCTCTTGTTAAGGCGTCTGGAAGGTAGTTCTTGTTTCCTGCAATTAATTCAACAACATAATCATATTGGTTAAGGAATAATTGTCAGTTTGCTAGTCTTCCTCTATTAGCAGCTTTATCAAGTTTGAAATTTTTGAAATTCTTTACTCTGGCACAATCGGTGCGGACAGTAAAGGGTTTTCCAAGGAAAGCTGGAGAATTTAAAATTGTTTTCTTGACAGCCAAAATTTCTTTTTCCCCTGTGGGATAATTTAGTTCTGCAGGGCTGAACTTGCCACTACAAAATTTACAGATCTTCTCAATGTTAGTTTCAGGCGCTTTCGCCAGAACTACACCGGACCAGTAATTATCACTCGCATCTGTCTGGAGGATAATCTCATCATTCTCTTCTGGTTGTTGAAGAGGAGGGAGGTTTTTGCAGAGATTTTTTATCTGCTTCACAGTTTTTTCATCATCTTCTGTGAAGTTCCATTTTCTTTTGGAACTTGTTTTTGGGGATAACATTGCTGTTAACCCTGAGATCTTGGGGATGAAATCTCTCCCATAATTTATGACACCAAGGAATCTCTCTAGACTCTTGGCATCAGGAATTCTATCTGGGAACTTCCAGATTTTCTTAAGGATATGAGGTTGGAGTTTTATCACTCCATTCTTGATATTTATTCCTAGGAAATCAACTTCATCAAGGATAAAGAAGATTTTCTTTTCACCTAGGATAATTCCATGCTGAACTATCAGCTTGACAACCTCATGGAGGTGTTTCATGTGTTCTTCTCTGTTTTTGGAGAAGACCAGAATGTCATCTATGTAGACGACGCAAAACTCCGCAACATGTTTGAAGATATTATCCATCTTTCGTTGGAAGATTGAGGGAGCTTGCTTTAAACCAAAAGGCATTACTAACCATTCGTAATGTCCTTGTGGTGTTCCAAATGCAGTGAGAGGTACACTCTCAGGATGCATCTTGACCTGCCAGAAACCCGACTTTGCATCGAATTTCGAAAAGACTTTAGCTCCTCTGAGCTGGTTGATCAGTACTCTTACTTGAGCGATTTGATAACCGTCTTTGACAGTCTTCTTGTTGACATCTCTATAGTCAATCACCATTCTAGCTTTTCCTCTTAGCGTTTCTGCATGATTTATCACGTAGAATGCTGGAGCATGATGAGGGCTAGTGGAAGGTTGAATTAATCTCTTGTTCAGGAGATCTTTAATATCTTTTCTGAATTCTTTTTGATCTTCCTCTTTGTATTGAGGAATGGCTTTGACATGACAAATAGCATTCATGTCATGCAATCTTAATTCACAGACCACTGGGTCTTTTTCCCAAAACTTCTGAGGATCTACATCGATGTTCTGCTCGAGTAGTTTCTTGATTTCTCAAGAGTGGGAATTTTCTGGGACTCAAGCTTATTCTGAAAGTGCTTGAGGTTATGCTCGTGGATGAAACTAGCTTCTTCTTCTTCACTAGTTTCTGCTTCTTCTTCTTCTGAAGATTCTTCAACAAGTAATTCTTCTTGTTATTTGATTTGGAGTATGGGTTCAAATTTGGGTTTGTAGGGGGTAAGATCACCACTATTCTGTTGCGATCTCTGATATTGGGTAGTAAAGTTTGGACCTACAATACTTTTGGCCTGAGTAAGCCTATCAGCCCAGAACACCCGTTCTCCTTTTCTGAAGCCTATTGCTTCTTCATCCTGAATAAATCTCTGTTGGAGAATGAAATCATTACCCAACAAGAAATCTGCGCCTTGGCCTTCAGATTGCCAGACGTTATGGATGATAAATGTTCCTCCACCAATGGTAATGTGAACATTTTTTGCTACTTTATTCATGGTGAGATGGCTTCCATCGAAAGTAACACCAGTAGCTGTTTTCTTTTCTTCTTTCCAGAGTTTTTCTGGAATTGCAAATCTCTTTGCAACTGTAAATCCCGATCCATTATCTACAAAGGCATGTAGATGATATTTTTTGTGATCAGGGAATTTTAGTCCAATCTCTATGTAGTTGCTGTATCTACTCGTAGAGACGACTTTCGATTGTTGAAGCTCATTTTCTTGAGCTTGTTCCGTTGGAATGAATGGTTTACATTCTTCTGGAACCATTTCTGGTGGTTCAACCAGTTCAAAATTTAAATTTTTATCGGTTTTTTCTTCTTTGATGAATTCTTCCTTTATTTTTGAGGAGGATGATTTTATAATTTCTTGGAACAAAGTTTCTACTTCTTTCTCTTTTTGTTCAGAGAAATATTCTTCATATTCTTGTTCAACCAGTTGGCTGACGAGACCATTCTTGGTTTTTCTTCTTGCTTCGGCTATGAAGCATTCTTTGTGATAAGTCTTTTTTGACTCTTCACAAAACATAGGGAGACCATTCTTTTCGTGACATAAGCAGTAGTCACAAACAAATGTACCAGGGTTCACCTGATAAGAAGACATTAAGGATTCTGTCTTGCTTTCTTCCCAGTTTTTGATTTTCAAAACATTCATTTGTCTGGATTCGAAGTACTCTACTTCAGAATCTGTCTCAGACTCAGAAGAATCTTCTTCTTCAGACCAGGCAGAGTAAACTGACCTTTCGTCTTCGTCATCATCAGTATAGGCTATTTCGTAGCCTTTCATGTTGGCTGTTTCTACTATATGCTCATATTCTTCAAAGAGAGCTTTAGTAGATCTTTTACCCTTTTCCGGGCATTCATTGGCATAGTGCCCTTCAGCTTTACATAACCAACATCTGCAAGCTTTCTTGCTTGGTTGTTTATGTTGATGAGTATTCTTCTTTTTCTTGAAGAATTTCTTTTTTGGATCTTCTTCCTGTTGTTTCTTGTAATTGGAACTTTTCTTGAATTTCCAATCTTTTCTTTGATTACTCTTTTTGAATTTTTTAGAGTAATATTTTCCTTTCTTTTTTCTGTAGAACTTGGATTCATGACATCCCCAGTTGGTTGGCATATCAAGTATTCCGTAACAGAAATTTTCAACTCCTTTGAGTTGTTTCTTGGCCATCTTAGCTCTAAGATTGGCTTTGCATTGTTCTTTCAGTAATTGACGGATTCTATCGGCAATTCCTCCAACTGAAAATCTTTCAATTGGTTTTTCTGCTATGCTTTCTCGCACAGCTGTTCTCCATGGTTCAGGGAGTTTCCTGTGCAACAGGTTGACTAGATCTGTGCTTTCTAGTTCACCAATTGTACAGTAATATTCTTGAAATTCATTCAAGTATTCTTCAAAATATCTCATGTCACAAATTTTGAGAGCATAGATATTTGATTTGGCCGTTTCTCTGGCCTTTTCACTCATATTTGCAGAATCTCCACAGAACTGATCGTACAGGGGTACTGCAAAATCATACCGAGATTTTGAAGCTTTGATATCTTCCAGCCATTCTTTTCCTCTGGCTGTTTCTTTGAAAGAGAAATAATATTTCTTGGCTACTCCTGTGAGAGTAGTTTCAAAGTACATCTGAAGATCAGGAGCTTCGAATTTTCCAAAGGTGAGAGCAGATGCCATCATCAGGCTGTCTACCCATTGGTCAAGAGTTTTTCTCTTGTCTAGAGTTTTGTCTAAATCTAACCAGATACCAAAATTGGTAATTGGTACTCTGGGTATCTTGTCCTCTGGGACAAATCTTGAGAATTTCTTTCTCCCTCTCTGCCCGTAGGGGCCTTCTGTATAGGGAGTTTCACCTTCCCTTTTTCTCTGGTGATAGAAGTTTTGGAGCTTTCTCCTTCTTCCATTTCAACATCTTGGTAGGGAAGGAGTTTTCTTTCCTTTCCTGGATTGAAATTTTTCATCTCTTCGATTAGTTTTTCTAATCTTTCTCGATTTTCACAGAATTCTGCTTCTTCATAAAGTTCATAGAGCTTTTGTGCTCCAAGCATATTGACTGGTCTGTTTAGATCAGCTTCTAGGTCTTCTTCAGTGATTGGCTCTTCAATAGTGGGTTTTGTGCCACTAGTACTAGCTTCTCTAGTGCTGTAGCTTCTCCTGAGAAGATTTTTGTTTATCCTGATATTCTCAGGACAGACATCACTTTTTCTGTGATTGTCAAAGTTTAGACTGATTTCTCCAGTCTTTCTGCTTTCATAAATTTTAGCTTTGCACTTTCTGCTGGTAGCTTCGGACCAGATAATTTCCATTCAATAGGAAATGTTACTTCATTCCAAGTAACCTTGTGGATCTGTTGTGAATGGTTCTTCTGACTGGTGAGGAATCCAGTAGTAAGACCAGGGATGTTTGATATCCTTGTCTTTGGCTCTACTGTGGTACTCATCAGTTTATAGTATATTCTGTATACTATTGCCAATTCTTGCATATCATTTTTCATTGATATGCCATCTGTCTTGACTCTCAGTCTTAGACAGTGAGCTGCATCTTTCAAGCTGGTTGAGAAGTTGGGGAAGCAGTTGAAATATGCTACTTGGTTGCACAGAGATGCTTCAAGGGTTCCCAAAAGACTAGCTTGAAAATCTTCCAGTCTATTGTCTTGTAAGACACATAGAACTGAACAGTTTATGCCTTCTCGAGCTAAAAGTTTTATGCCTACTTGGACTGCTCCAATTTGCATAAATTGATATTTTTTTTCTTTTGCTCTAGCAACTTCAGCAGGAGTGATCAGTAAAAGATCGGTTTCTCCTGTTGTAGAGGGGGTTGTAAATTCAAGTAATTTGAAATGATGGCTATCCATCAGGTCAAACGTTCCCCTTTTGTAAATTTGCTTGAAATCTAGCTTTGGAATTGAGGCGTTTTTTACCTCATGCTCGATTTCATTGTATTCAAATTCTTCAGCATTTAGGAGTTGTACTCCTTTCTTTTTCCCGAAGATGCTTATCATATTGACATCTCGAGTTTCTGTCGGCTTTTCATACCGAATACTAGTAGAACTAGTAGAAGGATCCAGAAAGATCAAGTTTGGAACAGGATTCTCTGGCCTTTCTAATGGTTTGAATCCATTAGCCTTCTTTTTTACTGTAGGCACTTTCTTGTCCTTCAGTATAGTTTTCATAGAATCCAGCGTTTTTTGCTGTTCGTTGATTTTTTTTCTAACATCTGTTAGCTTTTCTTCTTCCGTTTTTGGAAGTCCTTTGATATAATCCAGTTTGTTTTCCAGTTTTTCTAGCTGGTGGATTATAACAGGAATTTGTTCTAGATGATCTTGACATCTAGATATTTCTTTCTGCAGGATCTGATATTTTTCATCAGTAGATTTTAATAGAGAATTCAGTTTCTCTATTATTAAATCAGACATTGTCCCCATCGGGGATTCCCCTGCTGAGCTATTTTACAAGCTCTGATACCAGTGATTTGCGGATCTAACCAATGCTCAAATAATCAAGAGGTTTTTGTTCCTCTTCCAGAATATATAACAGATTATCAATATCTTCTTCTAGTTTATAAATTCTGGTTTGAAGTCTATAGATGATATCCCAGTAATGGGGAGTTTCTCTATTAAGACCTTCTCTATAATCTTTCAATTTTTTCAACTTTTCTCTTTCTTTCTTCAATTCTTTGCCAGTATTTTTGCATATAACATTTAACTCAAGTCTGTCAACGATCGAAATTATGAATAGTAAAATAACTGTTTACCTTTGAGTATAGAGGATGGATTTATACCTGCAATATGTTTAACCAAACTAATTCAAAAGTATGGGCCCACTACGCTCCGTCAATTTTAAGTTTTACTGAAGGAAAGGTAAATAAACAAAGAAGAAGAAAAGACAAAATGTCCTTAAGTGTCTAAAAATAAATGTAGTGGAGTTTTTTGTATTTTGGAGTTTGGTCAAGGAGGTAGGTGTAGTTTCCCCTAAATGAAGCTTATACAAGAATCAGTTTTCACGAGTTAGGGGTTTTTTTTTTTCTTAAGAATATTAGGTCTATATGCATATTCCTTTCTAACACAATCATGCATGGCCTTGATGAGTGAAGACAAAATGATTAACGAAGATGGGAAAAGAGCCAATAGAATGGTATAAACAAAACCATTGGGTTCTGGTTTAAAGGAATAAAAATGTGCGTGATTCCTTGTTGTCAAATTAAGAACTTAATGAGTTAGTGGTAACCACTATGTATATAGATGATGATTGAATATATACCTTCTAAATGCAGGAAAGATTAGATGTCAATTTATTACTATAGCGGAGCAGTGAGTGACTCATCCCAAAAACTAATACAGATCGATTAATTTACAGAGACGTCATCCATATTGTATCAACTTGTATATATAGTTTGATTAATATTTGTCGCGGCAACTCATGTATATTGCTATAGAAATATAGAATTCCTAGGGTTCTTAATTTACTTAAAAATAAATCACAAAGTCTACCTTAACTCAAGAAATGCTTGTGTTCTAGTGTTCACAAGAGCACCACTCTGCTTGTATTTTGCCAACTGTACTTTCAGAGATGCTTCCCATTATTGAGGTTTAGGTTTCAACATATAGAGAGCTTTGGTCATATGAAACACTCACTTCAAGAATTGACAATGTGTTTTTTTGACTGCTGCTTATAAATGAATTTTGAGGTGGGTATTATATAAATGAGAAACTAGCAACAAACCAATAGATTTGGAAGAGGATCAAAGAGCACTGCTTCCGATTCATATATAATAGGCAATTTGCAACAAACTTGATCTCCAAGCTCAGTTCTTGGATTCCCTAGTACATGCTAGACAGCTTTATATGGAAAATAATTAAAACAAAAGTACCAGTTAGAAAAGTAGTAAAATTCTTTTGTAATAAAAAAATTAATGTAACTTCATCTGTCCACCTTCATCTATTTATATAGACTCTTTCACGCTCACTCTCAATTATTGGAATGAATTATTAGTAAGTAAATGTTGGTAAATAATTAGATTATACCTAAAATGGTGATTGTGTAGAGTAGCTAGGGTCTAAATAATAGTGCCCTTGTAAAGAGACATGTCTTGATTGCCTAATACAATTTGAAGAAAAAGAAAAAGGCAAATGACTCAATATAGCTCGATCAAACTGTCGTGAAATAAGAAAAGGAAATTATTTGCCTTTTTCCACATGTGAAGAGGAATACTTACCCTAATCGTTAACGTAGCTATGGTGATGCATATATTAGCATTTGGTAAATATAGCCTCTGATGAATCACTTTCAGGTGTATGAGATAATTATTAACTATAATTGGATGGCCTTACCATCTTCACTACTTTATCACACTTTTATTACATAGTAATACGGAAAATTCTATAATACATACTCATATGTCATATAAATATTTACAAATGTGACAATAAATTTGTTGTCAGAGTGGTAACGTGAGTCATATTTTGTGTAATTTTAGTTCTATTAATGGTAATTACAAAATCTACGACCTAGTTACAAGTTTTTAAACAAATTTGTTGTCAATATTGTAATTTTGATAATTATATTTAAATAGTATAAATGACTATGGTAACTTCGTTCTCAATGTTTTAATTTTAATTCATATAAATTATAATTTTTGTTTAAGTAAACGTAAAATAAGTGTATGATGAGCATCACAGTACCATAGCTTATCCCATAATAATACATTACACGAGTGACAAAAATGAAGTTTTCTTCTACTTCTAATTAAAAGCCATTATCCTACTAAATCAATCCACCGATCAGACTCTAAATCTGTGCAAAGGCCTTCCCTTTGCTTAAATGTAATCATACTTTTCGGTTTTATTATTATGAAAATCTTGTCTTTCATTATTACTTCAATCACAAGTAAAGCAAAAACAAGATGAGCCTACATTGCCTCTAAAGAAAAATAGCTAGAGCCAAGAAATTTGAATGACGAGAATAAAGGATCATAGAGAAAATAATCCCAAACTCCATATATAGATAATGCTAATGAGACTTGAGATCTAATGGTTCATTCCATGCATATACCCGAGATACCCATCAAGTGATGAAATCGTTCTTCTGGTTCATCTCAAGATTTACTTGCACTTTTAGCTGATGAGGCTATCTGCTGCCCCTGAGAATATTGTTTTTCTTGTTGAGATTGTGATTAATGAACCTAGTGATGAGTTCTTATGTTGGAGGGGGATTAATGATGAAGCTACGAGGGGTTACCTCATTCTAATATGCCGCGCGCTTCGGTCTTGGCATGGTATTGTTCGAAGAAGAACAAGCCGTAGTGAGCTCATCTCCTAAACATAGTGTGTTGTCATTGTAAGTAAAACTTGCGATACAATTTTGTATGTGCTTATATGGAGAAGTAGAGAACGGTGACAAAGCCTTCACAGTGATAGGTTTAACAAATCTAACCTGAATCTCAGAATAAAAATTTAGAAGCATAGGGCTAACTTCACTAATTTTCATTGAAGTTGATACCCAAAAGATGGAGCGCTCGTTCTATTAAACTAAACTCAATCTTTTACTTATGTGTGTCGAACTCTTTGTGGCTTATCTTGGAAATTTTTTTGTTGCTATGATTTCATGTATCTCTTTGTCGTTCTGAATTTGTTAGAGGAAGAAGAAATTTAGCTTTCATATCCTTTATATTTTCTTTTGTTTAATTTCTATTGCTAGAAAAAAGAAAAAGATAAATAATATGAAGAGTAACTTATTCATTTTGAGGAGTAGCCAGCAAAGCACTCTTTACTTGTTAGAATACATGTATTTTGTAGAGATTTCTGATATTATTTCGGAACATATTCTATATACTTATTGTAATAAGGGGTGTAGGCTCAATGTTCTCCCCCCCCCTGTATTCAGCAGTTTCATCAATCAAGGCTTGAAGGCAGCCGCACCAGCTCTTTATT
This sequence comes from Rosa rugosa, assembly GCF_958449725.1. NCBI lineage: Eukaryota > Viridiplantae > Streptophyta > Magnoliopsida > Rosales > Rosaceae > Rosa > Rosa rugosa. Next base: position 3,819,808 of record NC_084823.1, on the reverse strand, counting down.
CAAAAAAAAAAAAAATTATCCATTTTGAAATATGACTCAAATGAACACTTTGATCATCGATCCATGATTGTTTCTTAACTGTTCTTCTTTAGCCACATTATTGGTTTTAAAAGATAACATTAATGGTTTATGTTTCTTTCTCCTAAACCCTAAACCCTAAACTTAAACTTAAACGTCTAGTTAATGAGAGTTTAAAACAAAATAAAAAATAATAATAAATTGTTCAATGCGTATAATCACATTCTAACTTAAAAGTGGTCATTCAATACATCTTTTCACAAAAGCTAGTATCCATAAGGGTCGATATGGAAAAAATTGTCCACTCTTGTCTCCTAATATATATTTAGAATTTTAAAGTTTTGTTATTTCTTACAGTCGTTTTTCAGTTTATACGGAGTCACTAAGTGTACTCACACGTCTTTCATCACAATTAGACATGTCTTTCATCACAATTAGACATGTCTTTCATCACAATTAGACAAATTTTATTGGCCATGCAACACAACCAATGCATACATTGTTTGAGTAAACAAAGAGCTCGATACAGCAACAAAATGAGAGATTCCGAGAGAAACACAATTTTATATACAATTTCCAAAATTAATTAATTAGGGATCCAGTAGTTCAATTAATAATTAATTATTAACTTAACAAGAATATTACATAACACTTCAAGCCACCCCCTGGCCAAAGCTTTAGGGTGGAATCGATTAATTTCTTGTATATGCTTCCATCATCTACGAGTCTATTTTTCGTTGTTGCAACGTCAATCTTTTCCACTTCACTAAACGTCGCAAAAAGTCCTTCACCTATGGAAATATAAGAAAAAATTATACACATGAACATGTTAATTAAATTCACGACAAAATTAAATCTGAACAGATGCCAAATATTCCAAGTTGGGATTAAAAATAGTATTCTTGTGCACGTACCTCTGCTGGTTCTTGCAAGGAATAAGAAGCATTTGTTTCTTTTGGAACTTTAGAAACAAGAATTCCAAATCCTTGTCCTCTATCGCTTAAAACCTGCAGGAATATATCATTTATACAGATGAAAATATGTTCAAAATAGAAGAATACATGAGGGCATTTATCAATTTGACCATACCTTGAAAGCATCCTCATCTGTTCTATCATCTCCGATATAGACCGGTAATACTTCACTTGAGTTGGCATATCCTAGAGAAACAATTGCTCAACATTCCTAATTAGATAATAGGAGTAATATGTTTGATACTAAATAAGACAACAATGACAACCATTCACCTCTAGGCGTTTGAAAAAAATCGTTGATTGATACAAATTTCATTAGAAGATGATCGATTCAAAATTGTATAAAGGGAAATTAAGAAGGAGAAATTGACTACTCAAGACTCACCTAATGACTCTAGCAAGAATTCAAGTGCTTTGCCCTTGTCCCATTTGATAGTTGGCCTAATCTCTAAGACCTGTTCAGACCAACCAACACAGTTAGGCAGTAGCAACATACAAAATATTAACACAGTTAGGCAGTAGCAACATACAAAATATTAATTTACTGTGGGCAAGCAAAAATTCAATTAAGAACTTCTTTATCTTTCTCAAGAAAAAAAAAAACGAAAAAAAAAAAATTCTTTATCTAAATAATTTACTTAATTACCTTTCTCCCTTGAGTCAGCTTCAGCTTTGGATACTCATTTAGCACCAATCTAACTTGCTCTGCCAGAGCAGCCCAACTCTGGTAATCAAAACAATTAGAAAAGGAAAAAAAATGTAAATTATTGTATCCTCCACCAAATTATATGATCATCAAAAATATGGAAGATAAAAGAAAAGTGGGAATTGATGTTTACCTTCTCCTCAACACAACGGAAGTGTACAGATAAACAAAACTTATTATTTTCCACCCTAGCTCCTGAGATGGATTTGGTTTTCTCCACTAGAATTTTGCACACCTACAAAGAATCAAACAAATTAAATTAATTAGTCCTTCAAATAAATTTCTTTTATCATATTCTCTCTTTTGCTTGTTCTTAAAATGGATATGAGTGAACAAACCTCATCAATCATGGGTAAAAATTCATTGGCTGGTTGGAAGAGAACTGCTTGATTAGCCTGAGTAATTTAACAAGGAATATAAATTACTTGAAATCATTATAAATTAGACCAAAAGAGCAAGAATTTATGAAGAACTTTATATTATATTGGGACACTAGAGCCACTCACATTCTTGTACTTGTTACTTTTGGATGGTCCTCTAATGTCCATCCCATGGCTTCCTGCGTAATAAAGCTCTGATAATTTCACAAAGCTATAAACCTGCAAAGAAAAAAATAATAAAGAAACTCCATTAACTAATAAAACTTTCATGGTTTTATTCAACAAAAAAAAAAAAAAAAAAACTTTCATGGTATATGGTGAAACAATGTATTAGTACTATTTCCATTCATAGAAAATCAGAAAGCAAAATTGTACCTTGTCTCTGCACCTCCCACTAACTATGGCTGTAGGAAAATATCTAGCAACTGCCCTCACAGCTTTTCTCATCTGAACCAAAATGACCAAAGCAATTCAGAAGCTAAGGACGAAAGAGACTATGAATGATGAAGATGGTACATAAGTATTATATATGAAATATGGGTAGGATCAAATTAATACGAGTAAGAATTCAATAATAAACCTCATTGGACATGAATGCTCTGTCTGGGTCTTCAACAATGGGTGAAAGAGTACCATCGTAGTCAAGAAACATGATAATCTGCTTCCCCTTTGAAGCATTTGTGATCTGCTCAAACATGCTCATAGCTGATGGGTGACGAAGCTGTTCACAAAATCATTTCATCAACACATACTAGCCAAATCAAATAATAGTCAAATTTAAGAAACAGAAGAACAGGTTTGAAACAAAGATGATACAAAGGTCAATGCTTACATTCCAAGAGTTTTCTTCATCCCCAGTTTGAGAAAGAGTGGAGGGGGCAGTGGTGGTGGATTTAACACGCGGCGGTGACGAAGCTCTCAATGAGTCCACCCACGCATTGACTCGGGCAGCTCCACCACCACCACCACCAACCTCTGCAGTCTCAACCTTCAAGAGTTTAATACTCCTGGGAATGGTGAAATTACACCCGCCTCCTCCTCCTGATTCAATCATGGAATTCGCCACCGATGAAGAGAACACAGACTGATTCTTCATGGCAGCAACAGCCACAGCCACGCCTTTGACATCGGAAATAAGCACATTTTGGTTGGTCATTTTTCTTTCCTTGAACAAGTTTTTCAAGCCCTGCATACATATATAAACAAAGCATGAATCCTTCACACTCTGGCTTCATTACAAAGCATAATAAGCAAAACCCATTTCGTCAAATCGTGTTCCATACCTCGAGACTTCAAAGAAAGAGAGAAATTAAGAGTAGGACTGAAAAGGGGTACAGAGAAAGAGAAACAGAGGAAAACAGAGAGATGGCAATGTGGGTTTTGAAACGCAGTGAGGGGGGGGGGGGGGGGGGGGGGCTTTTAATAGGTACAAAACCTGGGAAAAGGCTGGAAAATCTCACGCACGCGCACTACTATCAACTCGCCACGAGTCAAACTCAAACTCGACTCAGACAAAGGCTCTGAGGGAAGAAAGGATTGGCTTGTGTCAATTTATAACTGCGATTCAGAGGGGGTCACTCACTAGCCGACGAAAAAAATCACTCTTCGGGTCTGGCCCGGCTGTACTTCTCGGCCACAATTGAGGGACCACTATTGTGACCCCACCAAAACACACACCCAATAATAACATACTTTCAAACCTTCTTGTCATTAGCCTATCAAACACAAAATCATAATGCTTAACAAAAGCTATAGTGCCACGAAAATTGACATTAACTCGTGCCTAATTTGGTACATTTGGTAATTGAGCATAGTAGAGGAATATTGAAAATTTAGATTTTAAAGCTAATTAGTGGTGAAATTACTAATTTTGTGTCAGAAATGAAATACTGAGATACTCCAACTAAAAACTCTTATCCGTGTTAAATAAAAGAGACGTAGCAAATAACAAAACTAGTTGTACTCAAAATTTGTTTTGTTTCTTATATTTATAAAGTCTCTGATAAAGTAATGTGGGGTTCACATCCAAAACCAATTGGCAATGGATGGAGTGGCCCAAACTCTTATAAACCCATAGGCAAGGTCCCATTTTTCCCATGTGGGATGTATATATTCTCAACAGTCTGATAGCCCACAACCATAATTCATGTCCACAAGTTAAATTAGATTGTTAATGCTATTAGGTCAATTGCAAAGCAAATACACAAAGAAAAGAGGCTCTTTTATGATCCACTTTAATAGGTTGCACAAGATTTATTTGTGGTTGTATTACTGTCAGGCGGTAAATATCACTGGTACCGAATAAACAAGAAAATTTTAGATTATTTGTATTTTATTATCTAAATAGTGCTTTAACTGTTTAATAATCTCACAACAAAATGTTTGAAACATGACTTTTTTTTGGTGGGGGTTAATGTCATCTCAAAAATAAAATACAGAGAATACTCCTAATGATAGCTCTTGTTTGTATTCTGAAACAGAGACGCAACAAATAACAAAATTAGTTGTATTCAAAATTTGTTTTGTTTCTTAAATTTCTAAGACCTCGTCTAATAGCCCACAATCATAGCATGTGGTCCACAAGCAAGTACGAACTAGATGGTTCGTTGCTATTAGGTTGATTGCAAAGAAAATAAAAATAAAATTGAGGTTCTCGTATGGTCTACTTTAATAAACTGCACAAGAATTTATTTTTGGTTGTTTTATTATAAAATAATAGATTTTAGATTTTATCCATATTTTTAAGTAAGTATTTCTTACATGTATTACATGCATTTCATATACTGGTAAGGTGAGGTAAATTATTATGTACATAGTTTTCCTTTGATCTTAGCCCTTTTAATAGTACCTTTTAGATCATAAAAAATAATAATAATAATAATTACATGGTATTACAGCTAAATATATTGTCAAACTTGAAAGGTACTCGCGCTCCTCTCAGTAACCTTTTTTTTTTTTTTTGAGAGAAAAATCAGATACTATTATTGAATAGAACTCAAGATTACACATCGCTTGATAAACAAGCTACAATGAAATCAGGAGGAAAACCATTTGTAAGGGATTTGTTGAGAACCATTTGTAGAGACTAGCTAGAGTGTCTCCATCTATTCTCAATTGATGTCGAATTCTTACTCATTATATGAATTGGTCCCATTTTGAAAACTTGGTTAGCCTACAAAAGATTACATAATATATTTAGCCCTTCTTGTGTGCAAATTAAAACAATTACATGGACTCATAGTTTGAGTAGAATAATCAATAATACTTTAGGGCTAGATAGTATTTCTGTGTGAAATGAGGTTCTGCATTCTTCAAGTCCTCTTCCCTCAAAGAGAAAACGGAAAATCAAATAAAGTTTTAGCTTTTAGATATCACATGCATTGAATCTATAACTTCCTAGTTCTTAGTTTCTTACAACTTCTCTTCATCTCTTGAAATGTGTCTGGAAAAATTCTTCACATTTATGCCACTGGTATATAATCCAAGTAATTGTTTCGACACCAAATTTCATATCAGAAGCATAGCTCCAAGGGTAATTCCGTTGAGAATATATAGATTCTAGGACTAAATACTGTTTAGTCCTTGAGCTTTTGACCGTAAAACACTTCAGTCCCTGACCTTCTAATTTCACACGTTTAGTCCCTGTACTTCAAAATTTCAGACCAATAGGTCCTCGCCGTCTAAAAGTCGCGGCAAAATGTCTATTACGCCCTCAGTTTTTTTTTTAATAAATTTATTCCTTTCTCTTTTTTTATTTATTCTTTATTCTTTATTTTATTTATTCTTTTTTTTTTTCAAACAGAAAGAAAGAAAGGAAAAAAAACAGAAAGAAAGAAAGGGAAAAAAATTCATTTTCCAAAAAAATAAAATAATTAATTAATTAAAAATAATAATAACTGAGGGCATAATAGACATTTCGCAGCGACTTTTAGACAGCAAGGACCTATTGGTCTGAAATTTTGAAGTACAGGGACTAAACGTGTGAAATTAGAAGGTCAGGGACTGAAGTGTTTTACGGTCAAAAGCTCAAGGACTAAACAGTATTTAGTCCTAGATTCTATATAGGAAAAATGAGACATTGTCTATGGGTTTATAAGGGTTTGGGCCACTCCATCCATTACCAATTGATTTTGAATGTGAACCCACTACACCAAAAATGGTCTTTTACGGCCCACCATGTGCGCCGTAAAAGCCTATTTACGGCGCACAAAAGCATGCCGTAAATGCTGGCGCCGTAAAAGACCTCATGTCTTTTACGGCGCGCAAAAATGCGTCATAAAAGAAAAATTAACGAGCCATAAAAGTGGTTCCACAAATGTGATTGAGGTCATTTACGGCCCACCTTGCACGCCGTAAAAGACCTCCTATTTAAGGCATACTCCTGCACGCCGTAAAAGAGTGACTGAATTTCTATTTAAGGCGCACTCTGCGCGCCGTAAATGACGTCTTTTCAAACAAAAAAAAATTTTATATTGCTCAAATGTCATATACTCATATTCATATTACCCTCATATCAAATTCAAATGTCATATTTACATTGTAAGACGATAATTGATCGAAATACACAAGGATGTTATCAACGGGCAGGAAATGGAAAAATAACCATTATGTAAAGCAACCGCGACAGCCTCAAAAGCTTTATACGCCGGAAATGCTATATTCCTGTGATCATGGGTACCATTACATATATAGGTGCAACCTTGTCCTGCAAAGGCAACCTATTCAATTAATACCGACCTGCCAATATAGATTCAACTTGTGCAACACAGTACAATGAAACTACATCAAAGTTTTCTTATGTAGGAAACTAAATTTACAATCAGTAAAGTGCATCATTAATAAGATTTCATATGAAGGAATTTTAAACCATAAAAAAGGGCTACAATTTGTCATCAGCAACTGTCCTCAGTTCCACACTAACAGACCAAAGCAGTAAAAAAAAAGTTGGCAAAAATAGAAAGGATCAGACCTTGCATCGTTCGTCTCTGGTATTAGGAGGGAGCCTTCCAGAGTGGTTTTGAGAGCTTCAACTGATCTGTACTCGATAGGAGAGTGAAACAAATAGTTAAGAGGTAAAATTTAGACCATACTATTTAAACCAGTTTATTTAGAAAGAGGATAACATTACCATGCATTTTTTTACATATGCTTAAGTTGTAATCAGTCTTTAATCAATAGTTGATCAGCAAGACTCTTACTCATGCTCCAGGGTTGTTTCTGGGTTTTTCAACGCGCTAGAGCCAATAACCTTTGGAAACTTGTCTTCTTTAGGATCTCCATGACATCAGAATTCCTTCTTAGCTCATCACCCTCCAATCCTTCTCTCCTGAGGTTAAATGAGTGCAAATAAAGCAAAATGTTGTATCGTGCAAAGACATGCTGACTGAAAACTGCACTGAAGGTATACAGTAATTACTTGGAGTCCAACATTGCTAGATGACATGCAAGTCATAGCATTATCCTTACAAACACAACTCTTCTCAAGTATACAATAAAACATTATAACTACAAAAACAGTCTGGCTAATTTCCATTGCTGATACGAAATGATACAATGCACATTTCTTAACTACAAAAACAGTCCGGCTAATTTCCACTGCCGATACGAAATGATAGAATGCACAGTTCTTCAATAAGATTGAAAGCTATCTCCTACTGCCCTCAAGCAAAAAACACTACATTCACTAAACACATAAAAGAATCAAACTTTGATGATCTAATCAAAAACCAAACTTGCTCTCAAGCAAAAACACTACATTTACTCAACATACTCAGAGGAGCTTCAGCCACATCATTTTATACGTGTTAAGAAGAACAAAAAGTTGCTGCTCATACTTTGTGACCCATAAATAGTAGCAGTTTCAACACATTAATGTATATAAAACAAAATACAATAATGTGGCACAGCTCACAGAATTAAAATACTTCCACATTCAGTGTGAAAATTATAAGCAGATATGTCATGTTGTAGTATTCATATCATGAGTAAAAGTGGATATCAACAATTACCCAGATTTAATCGATTCCCAAAAGCCAGCTTTGAGTCGATATGTCTTATGAATTCTGCTTCCTGCAAACAAAAATAAGAAAAAGCTTAAAACTTTTCCATTGTAGCTCACAGAAAAGGGTAATGACTAAACTCTAACACTCATTAAACTGCAAAAATGGGCAAGTATGCATACCTTTAATAAGGCTGTGGCTTAAATTCCAACGAAAGAATAACTTATTTAATACTTGACAATCCAAATCAAATGAAGCAATAGGGCACCTGCCACAAATATAAAACGAAAAAGGGCATCACTTCCTTGAACCCATAAACACACATTTTACTTCACCATCATTATCAAGTAATTGCACCCAATGGTTGAAAAAGTGCCTACAGATACTTCCATATAATTCCTAATTGTACTTACAGAATACATTAAACACAGAGCAGAAAGCATATATCTACAGTTTACATACCCACAACTTTGAGTTCAACAAAACTAAGAATCAATGTCCGAAAATCTCAGCAAGTAAAACTGCATTTAGCTCTAAATTTGACCATTGTGACTAAACAGAGACAAAGAGTTGACATTTTTCTCCTTGAATGCATTCATCCAGTTCAAATAAACATAAGATACAGTGATAGAATGATAGAAATTAGCAAACTTTAGGATTGACACGTGTCCATCCTGAAACAAAAGTGAATAACTTTTATGAATTCCTACTTCAGGCTTCGGAAGAAATAAGTACAATTACCAAGGAAATCAGTATTAATAATAATTTGGCATGACAACATATTGGTATGGTAAAACCCAAGGCCCTGAAGCTCCAAAAGGTCCACCAAGACAGAATGAGGACTGAGGACATGCTGAAGGAAACTCGAAAAAAAAAATTTAAAAAGGCATCTTACATGCAACTTTCAGTTTTGAGCATCTGTATTAGAACAACTAAGAAATAATGGAAGCTTACAAAAGAGTGGTTGGTATAAAAACAAAAAAAAGTACAACGGTAGGTTATGTAGTTCCTCACAAAGTGTGCTTAAATTTAATAAAAGAAGATACTCAATGAATTACCTTAAGATGAACCAATTCACCATCCTCAATCACCAAAACCTTTTTGGTGTGTTCAACTACGGCATTTGCATCACTGGACAAGAAGAGTTCTTTAGGATGTCCACTTTTTGAAAGGAAATTATCATCATGAAATGCAGAACTATTGCTAGCATTTTCATTAAGTTCCTGACATTAGCAAAAGGTCAGCCATGCCCAGAGAGAGAGGAAGAGATACAGACAGACAGTTCAATAAGATTTACAACCAAAATGAAGCATTCTAGACACAGTAGATATAGATGATCAAATTATGAGGCTATGATTCAGAACAGACTCATGCTATTTTCACTAAAGAAACTATGCCAGACACAACACGCACCAAAACTAGCTAAAGCATTACTAAACAAAAATTTATGGAATATAGGCATAATTAAAGGTTTTAGCCTCAGGTGTTACAGTATATATGACAAAAGCAACCTACTTTCACACCAAGGAGCAACGGACTGCCACGTTTACAAGCAATCAACTCATTTGGATAATGCCGGCTTTTAAAAATCAGCGCATAGGCTCCTTCAAGATGCCTCATAACCTCATGCACTACTTGACTAAATGTGATAGTCTGGTCACCTGTGACATAAGCAAAATATCACTACAGCAGGTTGTGCTTTGGGGAGTATGTGAAAAGATTCAGATAAACATTCAACAAAACATTATAATCAAAAGGAAATGCATTTGTGGGTATATACAAGAAGCCATGACTAGCTTTATATGCTACCTGCAACAAAACTACGTAAACTTCATCCTGTACAGGAGAGTGAAAATATAAATTTTAATTGAGCATTTCAATTCCTATTATACAAAATCACTTCCCTGCCATTATTTTTGGCAAATAGAGATGAAATATGAGATATTTTCTCCAATGTAACTAGAAGCCTTTTATATCTAGAATAAATTGAACATGTTAAACCAGAATAAATGGGAACCTTTTACATTCAGTAAAATCTTCTATTTAACTTTAAAAAGAATTGAACATGCTAAACCAAACAGCTATCAATATTATCAGTTGATGAGAGATCCTTTAGCTAAAAACAATAATTGTACGAATACAGATATTTAGGAATATTTAGCAAATGCACAATAATTGTGCATGTGCAAAATGTAAAGCTTAAATTTTGGACTCCAAGTCGTAACAAATATTTAGGAAGCAAAGCTTTTAACACACTTCAATGACATGTTAACTACCTTCTCCTTCTTTAGCTTTATCAAAGACATATTTGGCAAGCTTTGGAATAACTTCTGTGTCTGTTTCAGATTGAAAGGTAAATCCATGCCGAACTAGAGTGCCCTTTAAGGCCTGAAATTCACGGACCAGTAAAAAGATTGAAGCCATCTTAGAAGAAACCATCTTAGAAGACTCGTCCTCGGAGCTCACATCCTTCCTCTTCCTTCCGCCGCCGCCACCGCTCTGCTTTAGAATTGCCGTTTCTTTTCACTGTAAACCAGAGCGTCCTTGGAAAACTAGAGAAACTCTAGAAATCGAGGAACTAAATAACGCAGAATAAAGGGTTACCTTGTATGACCATCGCTGCAAGGCTATGTCCACTTCGGCGGAATCCAAGTAGGTAAGATGAGAAACCCAAATTAGTTTGGAGCCAAATCAGATTTTCTTGTCGATTCACCTCAGATCTGAAAGAAACCCCAATTCAGTTTGAGAGAGATGAGAGAGAGGTATTCGCCCAGATAACTGGATGATTGGATTAGTTTGAAGTTTGAACAAGGATTAAGAGAAGAAAGGGGAGAGAGATGAGAGAGGAAGGGATGGCTGATAATGTCAGGGTTTGGCGTTTGTTTTGTGAAGATTGGGTTTATTAGTAAGAGGTCGATTGGGTGGGAGATTAGAATTTTAGCCGAAATAAATAGGCGGGTTCTCAAAATATGTGGGGCACTTATTTACGGCACACTCTAAACGCGTGCCGTGAAAGACCAACTAGAAAAGTCTTTTACGGCGTGCTTTGGCACGTATTAAAAGCATGCCGTGAAAGACCAACTAGAAAAAGTCTTTTACGGCGTGCTTTTGCACATATTAAAAGCATGCCGTGAAAGACCAACTATTAAAAGTCTTTTACGGCGCGCATTCAAAGCACGCCATAAAAGACTAAGCAAGAGGAGTCTTTTACGGCGCTCATTTGGAGTACGCCGTAAAAGGCTACAGAGCTGCGTCTTTTACGGCGCGCGTAATATGCACGCCGTAAATTTTAGGCGGTAAAAGCCCAGATTTCTTGTAGTGACCCCAGATTACTTTATCATAGTATCAGAGTGGGTTATCCTACGTGTGCATGCTTCGCGGCCACACGGGCCCTACGTCACTCAATATAAGTTGTCCACGTGTATGACTTGAAAATTTGCCACACGTGCGGGGACATGTTGAGAATATATAGATTTCACATAGGAAAAATGGGACATTGCTTATGAGTTTATAAGAGTTTGGGTCACTCTATCCATTCCCAATTGGTTTTGGATGTGAACCCCATATTATTTATCAAATTCATCTTCTATATCCGAAATTGGCTAACTGCCAAATAAAATACGTGCAACTTTAGAATCACACATCGAGATAATTTACCACGCAATGCTCGCATGAGTCATATAATACTCATGAATACCATTCATTATTTACACTAGATATTGCATGTATTTTAATTTTAGCTGAGTAGAGGGTCCATTATATATGTGTGTGCGCTCTCCGATTCAAGTAAACTCTTTTTTCATTGCAAGAAAAGACACTGTGTTCTAGCACTATCTTGGAGCACTAGCTAGTTCGTGATCAGAAAAATGGCCAAGGACCACTTCAAGTCTAGTACTACAAACACCATGTTTGATTGTCAATTTTAGCTACCTACTGATACATCTATTACAATATGAAATAATTTGCAGTTGCTGCAAGAAGAAAAAATGCATAAATCATGTACAAACACAATTAATGCCACTAATTTCGTAAAAAGACAACAACATTTTAAACGAGTTTTACAAGACTCCAAAAACTCAATCTCTTATGAAATAATTAATAATCAATGTATATGAAGCTAATTTAATAATGCATATCAAGTGCAAATTAGAGCGAAAGAGAAACAGAAACATGCAAATATTTAGATGTGACGTTAATTAGTGCGCAATTTCACATGTTAAATAATAAGTTTAAAATGGTAATGAAACTTAGAAGTATGAACTTAATAGTGTAAGAGTATCTTTATCAGACTCTCTATTTTGGCACCTTAGCTATTTTAGAGAGCATGTTTAGCTTTTTATCTAGTTTAACAGCTGCACCAGACTCCTAAGTGACGCTCCATTATAACTTTTAGCTATCTTGCTCCTAAATATAGAGAGCGAGATAGGCTCTCTATAATTTAAAACATTTCTTTTGAGTTATTTTATGTAATTTATAAATACATTTAAACCATTTAATCTTCATTTAAAAAATAATATAAATTCAAAATTAGTTAAAATAGAGAGCACTGATACATACGTATTTTTAAAGTAGCCAAAATGACTTTTTAGCTACTTTGGTTAAAATTTAACTCCAAAATGACTAACATTGCTAAAGATGCTCTAATACTATATTTGGCAACTCTTTGAACTCCAAAAACTAAATCTCTCACAAAGTTATCCTATATTTCATTCGAGGGAACACTGATCAACTAGATTTTTGATTGACTAATTAGTTTATAAATTGCAAGAGTGATTCTTGAATTAGACCTAAAAATGTAAGAAACATGCAATCAAACCATGCAACTCGTAGGTGTGTGGTGGAATACTAGTTTTGTGTGGTGGAATATAGCTCACCTTTTCATTGCTTCGCTTTATAATAGGACCGTTTAGGTCTTCCGAAATTTTGTTCTCGGTCTTCTAAAATTTCGTTTTCGATAGTTGGTATCTATTATGTGTTATGGAATATCAAAAGATATATACTGATCAACTAGATTTTTGATTGACTAATTAGTTTATAAATTGCAAGAGTGATTCTTGAATTAGACCTAAAAATATAAGAAACATGCAACTCGTAGGTGTGTGGTGGAATACTGGTTTTGTGTGGTGGAATATAACTCCCCCTTTCATTGCTTTGCTTTGTAATGAGGACCGTTTAGATATTCCGAAATTTTGTTTTTGATAATTGGTATCTATTATGTGTTTTTAGGGAATTCTTCAATTTATATGTCACCACCCTTGTAATTTTTTTTTCTCTTCTTTAATAAATTCTGGGGTGCTAGGAATCTGCCCCTCATCCCGTTTTATCCAAAAAAAAAAAAAAATACAACTCGATCGTAGGTGTTAAGTGGTAATAGGAATAAAAACTCGTAGGTGTTAAGTGAACAATTTGATGATGCTGTAATTAATATGTGAAATGCAAGAATTATGATCCAGAAAAGGACAAATGCATATTGTTGATATTATTGTTGGTGACCTATGATTCCTATGAATTCCTCTTATAAGATTAATAATGCAATGAAATGTCAAGTCAGTGTATTGATGTGACTCTTGCTGCTAAGTAATAAGAGAGCGATGTTTGGGCTTCTAAAGACATGTGGTGACCTTTTAATTTTTTCCGGTTAGTCTATTTAAGAGAAGATATTATTTAAGAGAAGATATCTCTTCTCAATTAAAACAGAAAAAATATACCAAATTATTTTTTTAATATTAAAAATTGACAAAACTGTTAGCATTTAGGATTAATAATGTATAATTATTACAAAAGAATATGAAAAAAAATGAATAGACCCTAAAGAAATCCTAAAGATAAAAGCGGTGAGATCAATACACATACGATGCTCTCTCTCAACTAGGGCTGTCACTCGGTCGGTTCGAATCGATTATAGGTATTACCAACTTCAAAACCAAAGCTTTCGGTTTCAAAATTGAGCTACCAATTACCAACCAAAATTTTCGGTTTTTAATCATAACTACCAAATTCGGTATTTCGGTTTTCGATATTACCAACTTTAGAACAACTAATTCTTTGTAATTAAAATTAGAACGAACAAAACTAGGTTCTTCAATTTTAAAGTAGTAAACTTTGTACTCATCTCCTAATAATAGCTTTCTTTTGTATATATGACATCAAGTTTGAGTCATTTTCAATAAAACTAGGTTATTTAACCATCTTTGACTAGGTTACTTAAAATACATGTACTATTAATGTAGTAATGTTCATGCTATTATGAAAAAGTTTATGTTTATTTCTTAATATACATGTATGTGTATTGAAAATCATAATATATAAAGCTAATATTTAGATAATCGGTAGATTCGGTATTTACCAAAACCAAACCAACTTTTTCGGTAATTTTCGATTTCGATTTTATCGGTCTCGGTTAACAAAAAGTCGGTTTACCAAACTTAAAACATTGGTTGGTATTCCGTCGGTTTGATAATTACCAAACCAAGTGGCAGCCTTACTCTCAACCCTAAAGATAAAAGTGGTGAGATCAGTTAACTCCGGAGAATGTTAATAACAACCCCCTTTATAATAAATCCTAAAGAAAAATGTAGAACATAAAACATGGACCTCCTGCCGCCACAGAAATTAGGGCTAAGTTCAAAACAAAACAATATTAGTTAATTATTAAGGAAGCCGTTGAAATAATATTTAGTACCAAAGGTAAAGGGTTACATAAATTGTCAAACTTGGCAAACCAGAAAAGATAGCTAGATGTTTTTAGGCATGTGGTATACACCTGTTCTATCAGACTTTCTCACAAGAAGCTGGAAGCATGAACCCAAATTCTTACATACATTGTATATATATAATACCAAGAACTTTTCTACCACTTCATCACCAATTGAAATTCATTAGTGTTAGTCCCCAGTAGGCAGTACTGAAACTACAAAACTAGCAGCAGCAGCTAACATAGAAATCTAGCCTAACCCAGGCCAGTACTTGTTTCGAACGTAGTTTGAATCAAAACAAGCTGCGATAATACAGATCGAAATTTTAAAGGCTTTTCCATTCATTGCATACAAATCGCCTACGAAATCAAACCCCTTTTTCTTGTATTCTTGTTTGTTCAGTTTCTTAAAGTACCATTGGACGGTGTATATATTCCAATATTAATTATTCTGCAGTCTGTGGAAATATTCATAAAGAAATCAAGCGCATGCAGTGCCCTGAATAATAAATTTCGATCAAGGTCGACTTTGTTGAACTTATTAGATCGACATGCCGTCAAAAGAGTGGTAATAGGGTTAACATGGAAATGTATATTCGTGTATACACTTGTTCTTTCTTTTAAAAGTTGAGCCTTTTGTTTTGGCCTGAAACTCAAAGTTGAGTTAGGTTTGAACATGTTGGAACTTTTGGTTCTACTTTTCTTCTTCTTTGATTATAATTATGTTGTTTGAAAATTATGTTTCAGCTGCGGGGTCAGGAAAGATGATTGAAGTTTCCTAATTTAACCATCTGTAAATTAAGCTACATAGTTTGCATGGTGACCTACCAATGCCTACAACATATGACTGACGTCCTTTGACAAAAGAGAAAAGCCAACCTAACCCCGATCCCGTACTATTTCACTCGAACACTTCTTGTAGTTGCATATCGATGAGACCCAAGAACTTAAATCTGGGAACCAACATTAAAATTAATACGTATCATAGACAGCTGCAATCTATTATTATAATTATTATTATTATTGTTTTTTTTTTTTTATCAAGAAGAAACTTCATTAATAATGAAATGGTTACAATGAATTTTGGGCAACATTCCTTACACAGAAATGACCACTAGACTTCACACTGGAACTCTATAATGACTGACTGAAGGAGCCAAAGAGGCTCCAACTAAAAGAAAACTTGCACAACAACTAAACGGCGAAGACAACATGCGCAGAAGCAGTGAATCCTTGACACTCAACTTTGTCAACACAGACTCGCCACCCAGAATCCACTTGACCTGCCTTTGATCGACCAAGCCTACACTCCTTGTGACTTCGAACCCGACCAAAATGAATTGCTGGACCGTTAGACCTGAGACTAAAGGAAACCCAACACCATCACCTCCCGAATGTCAACACTGTCAATCCACAACTGCTCCAAATCGCATGAGGCCTGAGACTAAAAGAATGATCCAAATCGCATGAGCCAAAGACAACGTTAGGCCTGAGACCAAAATGAATTGCTGGACTGTTAGACCTGACACTGTCAATCCACAACTGCTCCAAATCGCATGAACCAAAGATCATTCTTTTACTCAAAAAAAAAAACACACGAAAACTCATCGCATGTCCAACCTATATTATTATTAAAAGAAGAGAAGAAAAAATAAAAAGACATGATCAATACTGTGAAGATTATATGTTCAAATCTCACTCATAATGAAATGAGTAGGGTGGAAAAAACATCATTCTTTCTATTGAGGAAATGAATCCCATATGATCTGAAGTCTTATGATTTGGAGTCTTCATTATTGGGATCTTCTGTATCATCACAAGTTAATTAAGAGATTTGTATTACTATAGTTAGTCCTATAATTATGGATAGAATTAGCATGCTTGTTGTATAAAATGTTGTAAATCATTCTGAATGAATTGAAGTGATTACATATTATTCACACTATCAAATCTCTTTATGGTATCAGAGCAATCGCTCTTGAGAACCTAGAAATCTACACACACACACACACAAAAAAAAAAAAAAAAATACCTCATGGCTGGTGACGAAGAACAACAGGTCATTAAACACAAGAAAGACCAGAACTCTTCCAAGACCTCAGAACCATGGGAGAATTCCAATGATGGCCACCTGCTACTAGAGAAGTTGAATTCGATCAAACAGCTTTCAGCCAATCTTGTTGGTAACGTTCCTAACTATGAGGAGCTCTCGGGTAAAGCATTTGCCCTCTCACAAGATAATAAAGATGTAACATCAGACCAGTTGCATCAACACGCCCCAACAGAATGGCGTCGCTGAGCGCAAACACAGGCACTTGTTGAACGTTGCTCGTGCACTTCTCTTTCAATCAAACTTGCCTAAACCATTTTGGGGGGATGCCATACTCACCGCTGCCTATCTAATAAATAGGACACCGACACCACTTTTGCAAGGTAAAACACCTTTTGAAACGTTATTTCACAAATCACCAAACTACTCTCATTTGCGTGTTTTTGGTTGTCGTTGCTTTGTGTCTACTCATCCACTCCGGCCCAGCAAGTTTGATCCACGCTCTACTGAGTGTATCTTCCTTGGTTACCCTCATGGTCAAAAGGGATATAAAGTCTATAGCCTGAAAGATAAGAAAATGTTAGTCTCACGAGATCTCATCTTCTTTGAAACCGAGTTTCCTTATCAATCCAAACTCTCCATATCTTCGCCTTCTGTCAGTTCTCCAACACCTCCTCAACTCTTTCCTTCTTTATCTACCTCACCTCACATTGATGACGATCAAATCTTCTCAAATCCCTCGGAATCAAATCTTGATTCTAATCCCACAACTTCCGCTGATATCAATCCCACAAATCACTCGGAATCAAATCTTGATTCTAATCCCACAACTTCCGCTGATATTAATCCCATAAATCACTCGGAATCAAATCTTGATTCTAATCCCACAACTTCCGCTGATATCAATCCCACAAATCACTCGGATTCAAATATTCCACCATCTCATTTTCCAAATACGTCACCACCAGACTTATCTGTATCCCAAGATGCAATACCTCATTCTTCATTGCCACAACCACGAAGATCATCACGGCCAACTAGAACTCCAACCACATTGCAAGGCTTTCATATTGAGGCAGCCCTTCCTTCACGTACTGCACCATCATCTTCCACGAGCAAGGTTACTCATCCAGGTGCCCCTCATTCTATTGCGCATGTTTTATCCTATGATAGACTCTCTCCTACACATAAAGCTTTCACTGTTAACATTACACTCGAAAAGGAACCTAGATCTTTCTCTCAGGCTGTCCTTGAACCACAATGGAGAGAAGCTATGGACAAAGAGATTCAAGCTCTTCAAGAAAACAAGACATGGAGTTTGGTGTCTCTCCCCCCTGACAAGAATCCAATCGGTTGCAAGTGGGTTTACAAGATCAAACACAACCCAGATGGCACAGTAGAGAGGTATAAAGCTCGTTTGGTTGCAAAAGGTTATAGTCAAGTTGCAGGGATTGATTACAGCGAGACTTTTGCTCCGGTGGCCAAACTAACAACAGTTCGAGTGTTACTCAGCCTTGCAGCTCTTCAAGGTTGGCATCTTCATCAACTAGATGTCAACAATGCTTTCCTTAACGGTGACCTCTATGAAGATGTGTACATGAAGTTGCCTCCTGGTTTCGGACGAAAGGGGGAGAATAGAGTTTGCAAGTTACACAAATCATTGTATGGCCTCAAGCAAGCGTCGAGGCAGTGGTTTTTGAAACTTTCTGGTGCTCTCAAGACTGCCGGATTCAATCAGTCTTGGTCTGATTACTCACTCTTTGTCCGACACACTCAAGGTAGATTCACAGCCTTGCTAGTCTATGTTGACGATGTTATATTGGCAGGAAACAACTTACAAGACATCATGGAGACAAAGCACTTCCTTGCAAGTCATTTCAAGCTCAAAGATATGGGTCAGTTAAGGTACTTCCTTGGAATAGAGGTGGCAAGGTCCAAGCAAGGCATTGTTTTATGCCAAGGAAAGTATGCATTAGAGGTCCTTGAAGATGCAGGCTTCCTAGGCGCTAAACCATCTCGATTCCCAATTGATCAGAACTTGGTGCTAACGCAAGGTGAACGAGTCGTTTTAAAGGATGCCTCTCAGTATCGCAGATTAGTTGGAAGGCTCATATACCTCACAATCACGAGACCAGACCTCGTGTATGTTGTACATATCCTAAGTCAATTTATGGATAACCCTAGACAACCTCATCTAGATGCAGCTCACAAGGTGTTGAGATATGTTAAGCAGACACCAGGACAAGGAATACTTTTGCCTTCCACTGGACAATTGGAGATCAAGGCGTATTGTGATGCAGACTGGGCACGTTGCAAGGACACAAGAAGATCAACTACTGGCTACTGTATTTTCTTAGGCAACGCACCCATCTCATGGAAAACAAAGAAGCAAGGAACAGTGTCTCGTTCTAGTGCAGAAGCGGAGTACAGATCTATGGCAACAACATGCTGTGAGATTACGTGGCTTCGAAGTTTATTAAGAGATTTGAATGTTAAACATGCACATGCAGTTAAATTGTTCTGTGATAATCAGGCTGCCATTCATATAACATCAAATCCCGTCTTCCACGAACGCACAAAGCATATTGAGATAGATTGCCATGTTGTGCGGGAAAAAGTACAGAGGGGGCTAGTCAAAACCATGCATATTCGAACAAAGGAACAACCAGCTGACTTGTTCACCAAGCCGCTGGGTTCGAAGCAATTTTCAGCACTATTGAGCAAGTTGGGTGTAATTAACATACACTCCAACTTGAGGGGGAGTATTGAGGAAATGAATCCCATATGATCTGAAGTCTTATGATTTGGAGTCTTCATTATTGGGATCTTCTGTATCATCACAAGTTAATTAAGAGATTTGTATTACTATAGTTAGTCCTATAATTATGGATAGAATTAGCATGCTTGTTGTATAAAATGTTGTAAATCATTCTGAATGAATTGAAGTGATTACATATTATTCACACTATCAAATCTCTTTACTTTCTACTTAAAGAAAAAAAAGAGAATTTTTAAATACATACTCCTAACTACTTAATACACATTCCTATTATTTTATATTTCAAATCAAAGTTTATAGGTAGGTCAAATGATCAAAACAGACATCTATGTATTAAAAGAAGAAGAAAAATAGTCATATTTTCCTTATATTATTTTATAATTATGTATAAATATTTTTTTTTAATCAAAAAATATAAATAGTTTTTGTTTTTTTTTTTTTAGAAACTGTCAACTTAAATAAATTATAAGGTAAACTCCTTGGAAAGTACATCAACAATACAAGCTAAAGGCTCTAGGCCCCAAAATAAAGAACTAGAAGAAGAACAAGCAAAACGAGCTAGAGTGTGAGCCACAACATTGGCTTGACAATAAGCATGAGTAAAGTAAGACCATATAATTTAATACAAAAATAAAGTTAGAAACCATCTAATTTAAAGTTTCCTTCAATAAATTGTAATTAAATGGGTTGAAAAACCATATAATTTAGAAATTTTGGGATCAATGACATTAAATGTTTTTAAAACATATCGCTTTATCCTATGTTTTAGTTAATTTCATTTTTTTTTTGTTCTAAAAGTTATGATTAACCAATTTATTATCTAATATAAAATATCACAGATAGTTCTGCCGCTGTAGAAAAACTACTGGTATGGGGTTGAATGCTCAACTCAAAATTTTATACTTGATCAACACGATGTTTGGTGGATGAGAACTGAAATAATACAAAACATATTTCTAGGCAAGGGAACAATAATACATCTTTATGGATTTCTCAATAACTGACTCAAGTAATCAATATGATTATTTACAAAATGTCATCGGTGGTAATTCAGTTATCTGATATATATATATATATATATATATATATATATATATATATATATATATATATATATATATATATATATCCTATCCAGAGTGAGGCCTTACTCTGAAATTAACGTGTGAGGTTGGAGTTTAGGATCACTTTTCAATCTCATATCCACATCTCAACCGTTCAGTTTTTAGGTACTAATGTATAGATCATCATATATATATATATATATATATATATATATTAGGTGACAATTCATGGGTGGTAATGACCACGTATAATCACTCAAATGCTTGAACCTTCCTATTCTTGAACGATATTTGATTCTTTTGTTCCACAAAAGAAAGGATCTCTCTGATTTAAATATTGCTATAGCTCAGCTAGGTCCTTCTGATTCCTTCTGCGAATTTGTTTCCATGGGCATTTGTAACAGCCATTAGTCAAAGTCGGTGGCAAAGAGATGCTTTGAAGTTTGAAGCCGAACGTGATGGACAAGCATATCAAATGTTCAGGTAGCGAAAGATTGTCAAAAAAGCAGATCAGAGTTAGGCAGGTAGCATAAGGACGATTAAAGACATGTAATTAGGCCCTTGACTGAAGAATAGGGGAATAACTTTTTGGTTGAGCAACCCCTCTCATTTTTGGCAACAATAAATCACTTCTGTTTTTCTCTAGCTAATATTCGATCTCCCATTTCATTTGTTTTCTGATTCCCCAAGGAAGCTCAGTAATACAAGGAAATGATCCTAGCTAGGGCATGACCACGGTCCACGTACATCAGTATCAAGCAAGCAACTATTGCAATTATCCACCTCGTATATATGCACATAGGATTTTGTTAAGAGCATCGCATTGAAATATCCGGCCAGTCTTGTGTTACTTAAAATATATCGATTTCATCGATTGATTGTGTCATAAGAGAATATATGCTAAGTTGCTTAGAGGGCCCTTATGATAATCAGAAAAATGACGACTCTTGAATTGATTAATTTGAAAAGCTAAATCTGTAGCGAGCGTTTCAGAATGATCACTTGGTCAGTTGGTCATATAGTTGGGTCTCGAAACCAATGTAGATCCATTTCTTGCATGTAGAAGTATTATTTGTCTTGTTTTGTTAAGGTTCGGTATCAACGTAATTTTGTATTAATTGTAATTTCTTTTACCTTAATAAGTACTTAAGTAGGAAAAAAAATTCATGCTGTGACTAAAAATTCTGAAACTTTAGCGTCCATCTAGAAGCTACAAAACTTTCATACTGTTAGGGCAGTATCTGCAATTAACCAAAACACACTTTTATGCTATTACGAATTTTTTTTTTAGAATGAGAGAATATGCAAAACGCTAATCATAAAAGGAGATTATTATTCCAATTACACCTACACTCACCTGGATTAAGTCCCTCTTGCCACTGCGAATATGTGTACGTTAGTATAAATTTCACTTTGCTCTCTAACATATCAATCGTTGCAGCATCACCATTAACTTCAATGTTTTGGCATCATTGATGATGCACGGCACCTGGCGGAACAATTTATGGAGTACCTATACTCTGATTGAAATGGCCGACTGCAAATTAATTCACGTAATTGAGTTTCATCATGTAGTTTGGGCGTGTAATATCCCATTTCGAAGCTTGTAACTAGATGTAAATCAATCACCGATAAGCTATGATCCTAGTTTTCCGACATCTAGACATCTTTGTAATTTAGGTTAAACTGTTAGAATCAAATATGGACTTGTCACACATTAACATTAAGTATATTGATAATTAGCTAAATGTCAAATCTAGTTTAACATGGACACAAACTCAAATCAATACTTGTAACTTAATGGAAGAGTGTATAGATTCATTAAGGTAAGTAATCCAGTTCTTGGTCTGCAAGAAAGACTACAATGAAGTGTTACATTAAGAGTCTAACTAGGAAACCTAAACCGATATGGATAGCTTTAATGGGAAGCTTCTTGAGGTTTAAGTCACCTATATATACAGATGAATTGGTCCCTGTTACAACCACGACTATTGCATAAATTCTGTCCATTGAGAAGCAAGTTGGTAAGTAACAGAAGACCATATTCAGTGATCAGAGTTTAGCAGCTGCATAAGATGGAATCCATGCCTGTGATTGCTGAAGGTAAGCTTTAGTTCTTTTGTGATTGTTGTCAAAGCTTGTATGCATATGTTGTGAGCATGTATATGGTTTTACAATTGGTATTAGAGCATAGGCTCACAAATATGAATTCAGTTTTTTGCTTGGCATGAAAATCGTTTTAGGGTTTTGCAAAACAAACATAAAAAAAAAAAAAAAAAGTTTTTTGCTTTACGGGTCAAGTAACTGATCAGGTAACTGACCAAGTAACTGATCAGGTACTTGATCAGTTACTTGGTATTAGAGCTTGTATGAAGGTAAGCTTTAGTTCTTTTGTGATTGTTGTCAAAGCTTGTATGCATATGTTGTGAGCATGTATATGGTTTTACAATTGGTATTAGAGCATAGGCTCACAAATATGAATTCAGTTTTTTGCTTGGCATGAAAATCGTTTTAGGGTTTTGCAAAACAAACATAAAAAAAAAAAAAAAAGTTTTTTGCTTTACGGGTCAGGTAACTGACCAAGTAACTGATCAGGTAACTGACCAAGTAACTGATCAGGTACTTGATCAAGGTAAGTTACTTGATGAAGGCCCAGTCACAGCACGCGGACTATCCAAGCCCAAACCCGACCAAAACATGAATAACAGGTGACCGTTGTATTACAACGGTCAGTTTTGATCAAGATGAAGGTTTGAGACTGGATTGGGAAACGTGAGAGATGTTTTTATCTCGAGAAGGGATTCAAAATCCCAACTGCTGTGAATTAAGAAGCCAATAAAGTCGATTGCTGCATTTGGTTATCTAATTCACGCTTCCGCTGAGATTTTTTGCAGCAAATTGGGGAAAAAGCAAAATCAGGTTTTTCTGTGAAAATTGTTTTCGATTCATAGCATGATTGTTAAGTTTTTTATTGTGCTCAAGAACCCTAGTAGCATTCCCGGCGTGCGTTAGGCTAGAGTAGATGGTGACCGGATGAAATTTACAATTTCTTGATTGTTCTATGGTTTCTTGGAATCGAAACAATTTAGATTGTGCTTGAATATGCATGATGAATTGATTGCTTATATGGTATTGTATCTGTGATTGTGTAAAATTGTATGAAGAACAAAAATCTCCCAGAAATTGTTTACACATTATTAAAGTTGACAGATACAAGAGCTTAATTTTCTTACAAGGATGAATCTGGATAGAATATAAAGTAAAAGAGCTCATATGTTTTGTGGTTTTTTGTTGGCATAAGTGATTATGATGCACAAAGCATCCTTCATTGATGTTGGCAGAAAACACTGATCAGGTACCTGACCAAGTAACTGATCAAGTAACTGGACCTGATCGGGTAACAAAACTGAAATTGTATTTTGTGTTTTAAAACTATGCTTCATTTTTATCTTCCAAAGAAGTGGTCAAGTGTGGTTTTAGAATGCAAGACAGCAGTATGCATGCTTTATGAAAATATATTTGGATACTTGGAAATTTTTCTTCTGTCTAAAGATGTGGATGAATCTCCTTGGATAACATATTTTGATTAAGCATGGCATATTGATAAAGAACTCCAGGATATTAAGTTTCTGCTTAAAAGTGATGCTTAATATTGTTTTTATGTATGGACTGACTGAATGCAAGTATGGATTGTTTAAGTTTTCTGTATGATCTTGTATTGGATTGTTCTTGTTTTTGGTTGCTTAAAGCTTAATAAAACACAGAAAACTTAAAGTTAATTTTCTTTACAAATTAAGAACTCACATGAATTTTGTTTTGCTCCTTAGGTAACTCCTACATGAACTTGAATAGTGTCTTGATGCTAACTGGAACCAACTATAGAGCTTGGCTAGATTCTGTAGAGAACTATATGGGAATGCATGAGAATATAGACTATTGCTTTACTGAGGATAAGCCTGAAGAGTTGAATGAAAAGAGCACCAAGAAAGAAACTGACCTTTACAAGAAGTGGCATAGATCCAATAAGATGGCTAAGAACCTCATTCGTACCTCTATGTCCAAGACTGTCAGAGAAAGTATAGAAGAGCCTGAGCTAGCATCAGATTTTATGGAACTCATAGGTGCTAAGTTTAAAGAAAGTGAAAAAGCAGAAACAGCTAGGCTAACCAAGGAGTTTCATGATTTGAAGTACATGGGTTCAGGGAGAGCTAGAGAGCATGTTATGAAGATGATCAATATAAATGGCAGACTCAGGGAGCTCTTGATGGGGGTTAGGGATGAGCAGGTAGTGCATTATGCACTGCATTCACTATCAAATAGCTTTAGTCATCTTAGAACCAGTTACAATTCTCAAAAGGGAAACTGGACTCTAGATGAACTTATATCCATCTGTGTGGATGAGGAAGCTAGGATCAACGAAGAAAAGGAACCTGCTACAACCATTAACCTCATTGAGAAGCCTAAAAGGAAAAAGCCCCAGAACAAGTTGAAGCCTATCAAAGCCATAACTAAGAGTTCAACAGCTGCAGTGGCCAAGGAAAATAGGTCATTTAGGTTCAAGTGCTACTTTTGCAAAAAAGTAGGACACATGAAAAAGGACTGCACTGGCTATAAAAATTGGTTAGCCAAAAAGGGTAAGATTTTTTCTAATACAGTTTTTTCTTTAGAAATTAATCTTATAAATGTTGAACCACAGTCTTGGTGGATAGATTCAGGCTCACCTATTCATATTACTAATTCTTTCCAGGGATTCATAAGGAGGAGAATCCCAAAAAGTGATGAAGTGAACCTGTGTGTAGGCAATGACATGAGAGTGACAGTCAAGGCTATTGGAACCTTAAAGCTCGATTTAGGATTAGGAAAATTGTTAGTTTTGGAAAAGTAGACTTGGTTCTGGTGTTATTATGAATGATTATTTACAGTTAAATTGTTCAATGGCTCAACAAGAAATTTTACTTGTTGAAAATAACACAAACAGTACTAGCACTTTAACAGGTGTTAAAAGAACCAAACTAAATGAAAAGTCTGCATTTTTATGGCATAAAAGACTCGGCCATGTTTCAAAAGAAAGACTGAAAATTTTGGTGAAAAACAACATGCTAAATGAACTTGATTTTTCTGATCTAACAGACTGTGTTGAATGCTTTAAGGGAAAAATAACTAATACTAGAAAGAAGACTGCATATAGAAGCCAAAACTTACTAGAACTCATACACACTGATATATGTGGTCCATTTAGGCATCAAACTATCTATGGGAATGTGTATTTCATCACATTCATTGATGATTTTTCTAGATACAGTTATGTTTATCTACTTTCGGAAAAAGCACAAGCATTGAAAGCTTTTCAAATCTTTAAGTCTGAGGTAGAAAATCAACTAGAAAAGAAAATCAAAACAGTAAGATCAGATAGAGGTGGTGAGTTCTATGGAAAGTACACTGAATCCGGCCAACAAAAGGGTCCATTTGCCTTGTTTTTGCAAGACAATGGAATTAAAGCTCAATATACAATACCCTATAACCCACAACAAAATGGTGTTACAGAGAGAAAGAATAGGACTCTTTTGAACATGGTTAGATGTATGATCTGTACAACTGGTTTGCCTAAATTTCTGTGGGGTGAGGCTTTAAAAACTGCAAATGGTGTTGCAGAGAGAAAGAATAGGACTCTTTTGAACATGGTTAGATGTATGATGTGTACAACTGGTTTGCCTAAATTTCTGTGGGGTGAGGCTTTAAAAACTGCAAATTATATTTGCAAAAGGACACCTAGCAAAGCTATAGAAAAGACTGCTTTTGAGCTTTGGTGTGGCAGGAAACCTAGTCTTCATCACTGCCATGTTTGGGGATGTCATGCAGAAGCTAGGATTTATAATCCAAGCTTGAATAAACTTGACCCCAAAACTGTTAGTTGCTATTTTATAGGTTATCCAGATAAATCTAAAGGTTATAAATTATATTCTGCTCATCATTCACCTAGAATTTTTG
The DNA here is from genome assembly GCF_958449725.1 of Rosa rugosa. Lineage (NCBI taxonomy): Eukaryota > Viridiplantae > Streptophyta > Magnoliopsida > Rosales > Rosaceae > Rosa > Rosa rugosa. The sequence continues at coordinate 3,793,156 of NC_084823.1, read as the reverse complement.
AAACACATCAAGTAAAGTTTCTAAGTGAAAAAGTTCACAATACAAACCTTGAGGATTTATCCTCAGATTTTGAGGAAATTGGGTCAGATGAGAATATAAGTGTAGCATTGCCTTTAGAACAAGAAGTAACTGGTCAAGTAACTGATCAAGTACCTGATCAAGTAGCTGTAACTGATCAAGTACCTGATCAAGTAGCTGTAACTGATCAAGTAATTGGTCAAGTAACTGATCCAGTACCTGATCAAGTACCTGTAACTGGTCAAGTAACTGACCAAGTAACTGATCAAGTATCTGTAGCTCAACCTAATCATGACAATCCTCAACCTAGAAGATCACAGAGAGCAAGAAAACAACTTGTGGGGGGGGGGGGGGGGGGAAGAGAGTGACTACATTGTTTATCTGCAAGAGGCAGAAATTGAAATGGACTGTGCAGAAGACAATGATCCAACTACATTTAATCAAGCCATTGAGAGTAGTGAATCACATCAGTGGCAGTTAGCAATGGAAGCAGAAATTGATTCCATGAGCCAAAATGCAGTTTGAGAATTAGTTGAGCCTGACCCCAAACAGAAGCCTATAGGTTGTAAATGGGTTTTCAAAACCAAAAGAGATGCAAATGGCAATGTAGAGAGACATAAAGCAAGATTGGTTGCCAAGGGTTTCACACAGAAGGAGGGCATTGACTTTACTGAGACTTTTTCTCCAGTTTCTACAAAAGACTCTTTTAGGATAATCATGGCTTTAGTGGCTCATTTTGATATGGAGCTGCACCAGATGGATATTAAAACAGCTTTCTTGAATGGTGAACTAGATGAAGTGATTTATATGAGGCAGCCAGAAGGGTTTGTACAAGCTGGAAGTGAAAACTTAGTGTGTAAGTTAAGAAAATCAATTTATGGCCTTAAAAAAGCTTCTAGACAGTGGTACAAGAAATTTGATTATGTGATTTCTACTTTTGGATTTACAGAAAATTTGGTGGATGAGTGTGTTTATTTGAAGACAGTTGGGAACAATTTTATTTTTCTGGTACTCTATGTGGATGATATACTTTTGGCTAGCAGTAACATTAAATTGCTTAAAGATACCAAGAGTTTTCTGTCAAGGAATTTTGACATGAAAGACTTACGAGAAGCATCCTATGTACTAGGCATTGAGATTAAAAGAGATAGGGCACATAGACTACTTGGTTTGTCTCAACAGAATTATGTTACCAAAATTCTAAAGAGATTTGGTATGGAGAAGTGTGCAGCTGGAGAAGTCCCCATGTCCAAAGGAGATAAGCTAACCAAGAAGCAAAGTCCCAAAAGTGATGTTGAGAAATAAAATATGGAGTCAAAGCCTTATGCTAGACTTGTAGGAAGTCTCATGTATGCACAAGTCTGCACTAGGCCAGACTTGTCTTTTGCAGTAGGGATTTTGTCAAGATTCCAGTCTAATCCAGGCCATGAGCATTGGGTAGCTGGGAAGAAAGTGTTGAGATATCTGCAGAGAACTAAAAGCCACATGCTAGTTTATAGGCAAGTGGAGGATCTGAAACTTGTTGGATTTTCAGATTCTGATTTTGCAGGAAATTATCCAGACTCCAAGAAGTCGACTTGTGGATATGTGTTCATGCTTGCAGGAGGTGCTATTGCTTGGAAAACCATGAAGCAAACTCTTGTTTCAACTTCTACTATGCAAGCTGAATTTATTGCAATATATGAAACTGTGTGTGAAGGACTTTGGATTAGGAATTTTCTAATGCAGACCAAAGTATTGAGTCACATTGTGGCTGGCACACTTGTGATTTATTGTGACAATGAGGCTGCAGTTTTCTTTAGCAAGAACAGTAAAAGATCAAATAATTCCAAGCATATTGATTTAAAGTATTACAGTGTTAGAGAAAGGGTAAAACATGGTGAAATAGTTGTTTTGAGCATTGACACTAATTCACAGCTAGCAGACCCCTTCACCAAGGCCTTGTCAGTAGCAGCATTCCAGAAGCATACAGCAAGCATTGGAGTTTTAGCTAATCTAGATGCTTAGGTTCAGTAGAGAGTTAATCCAGTTGGAGCAATTTAAATTTCTAAGGCTTTTGAGTTCTTGTATTTTTAGTTGTGATCTTTTAGTTTTTTTTATGACAACTTGTTTGTAATGACAGATTTTATTATTAATAAATTTTGAGGTATTTTCAGATTTTGGTTATTGCTGCAGCTTTTATTAAATGTTCTGAAATTGTCGATTTTGTACTTAAAGTTATACTTGCTATCAGATGGCTTAAATCATGTATAGCATGATGTTAAGGTTCAAGCAATAATTTTATGCCATCAGTGTTCAGTAAATTTGCTTGAGTTTCTGGTTTTAGAAACATAAAGTAGGACCTAATATATGTTTACTTGTTGATACACATTAACATATATTGTATCACTTCTGGTTTGACATATGTGGGTTGCAGGAGCTTATGTTTGTGGTTTTGAAACTCTGCATTTTTGTTAAAATGTATATTGTTTCTTGCTCTGCATAAGTAACTGTGATCTGACCATGTTGGAATGGAATTCTGGTTTGAATTGTTGTCTGGCGCACACTTCAGTAAGTTAAATAGATTATGGCATTTTCTAGTGCAAGTTATCAAGGTTAATATGTGTCAGTCCAAGGGGGAGATTGTTAGAATTAAATATGGACTTGTCACACATTAACATTAAGTATATTGATAATTAGCTAAATGTCAAATCTAGTTTAACATGGACACAAACTCAAATCAATACTTGTAACTTAATGGAAGAGTGTATCGATTCATTAAGGTAAGTAATCTAGTTCTTGGTCTGCAAGAAAGACTACAATGAAGTGTTACATTAAGAGTCTAACTAGGAAACCTAAACCGATATGGATAGCTTTAATGGGAAGCTTCTTGAGGTTTAAGTCACCTATATATACAGATGAATTGGTCCCTGTTACAACCACAACTATTGCATAAATTCTGTCCATTGAGAAGCAAGTTGGTAAGTAACAGAAGACCATATTCAGTGATCAGAGTTTAGCAGCTGCATAAGATGGAATCCATGCCTGTAATTGCTGAAGGTAAGCTTTAGTTCTTTTGTGATTGTTGTCAAAGCTTGTATGCATATGTTGTGAGCATGTATATGGTTTTACATGACTGTGGATAAGTTCTCAAAACTGCATTATAATGGTTTAAGGGAAATCTAGACATCTTTGTAATTGTGTTCTTTTCTTTGTTCATTTTGAATTGTTATTCTTTGTGACAAAATGAAAAAAAAATTTGTCATTAAAGTTGGAAAAATTTTGTGACCAAATCCATGGGACAAAACGAAAGGAGACTCCATTTACTATTTATAGTTGGTCTTTTGTAAGGTCGTCATGCAACATCATCTGTTCAATTGACCAATATGGTACTAGCAAAAGGCAGGTGTGAGAGCATTTTGATATTTCACCATGCAAAAGTAAAGGTATTATTGATCAACAAAACTGAGTAACGTGTGTTTGTAGAACAAAAAATGGATATATCAATTCTCTTTATAATATTTGATTCTTTTTCTAGAAGAATTAACTATTATATTCATTTTAACTAAGTAAATATGTCAAAATTTGAATGGTGATGAAATGTACAATTAATCTAGCTAAAAAGTTTATTGTTTGATATTTTTACTACTGAGTTTTGCCGAAATATTCCCATCTTTCGCATGGATTTACTTGAAGCGATGAAAGAAACTTCCACTCTTTGCCAAAGAAAACAAGAAAATAGAAGTTTCCACGAGTATTCCCCTGCACCACTTGGCCACTTGTCCAAGTCCTTTTCTTTTCCAGAGTCATCGACACATGTTTTTATGTTACTTTAATATATAGGAAGAATATAATCAAATAAAAGTTGCTACCACGTGCTTGTTAGCGAATCCTCTCAACTCGGAATTGAAGCCGCGATAGTAAGAAGTTGAACTATGAAGAAGGTCAAACTCGTACATACAAGCCCTAGGGAGTATCCTTGCAGCGGCACAAATACCATCCTCAACCACATTAACCGATACTATGTACGGAGTTTTATCCAGGAATTTGATGCAATTTAGAGAAATCTCTACTTTGAATCAAATTACAATCGTTTCTCTAAGTTTCACCTTCAATCATCTACATTGTCTATTATCTTTACGCACATTCATGTTATCATGTACTTGTTGAGAAATCTCATGCGCAAGACATTTAAGCATTTGATCAGTTCGTCTGTAGTATGCTTCGCCTAGCTTGGATATAAGCAGTTAATTTTTTATCCTCAAGAAGCCACACCACCTTCAAGTTCTTGACCACTCCTTACTCCACATGCTGATCCATTAGGTTAATTTCAAATTGTTTGGACATAGCCCATAAGACGCTGCACTAATATTGTCTCACTCAGTAACTCTCTTGAGTGGTAACAGGTGTGAGTACGGTTTTATCTCAAAATGCATGCATGAAACTTATGGAAAAATTTCACTTAATATACTTTGTGATATATAATCACTATTCTGATTGGGACAATGTATTTACACAACCTAATAATAAGTTTTCTCTTGATTTGGTTTAAGTTCAGAGATGGCCGGAAGTCCCTAGATGTCATTTTTGTATAAAAGACCTCATCCAGATCAATTGACAATATAACTTAATCACGACCTAAAAAACATAATAACAACAATTACAGTGAATAAAGAATGAGGCAAGATTGTTCAATCAATTATCAAGTAGTTTTTTATTATTATTTATTTATCGAGATCACACGGTTCCTTAAAGGCTTCTTAGGCCCAGAGACTAATCGTGCCGAGGGATCATGTTAGAATGCTTCCTCCCTCCTAGTCACCAAGAATAGGTTGAGATTTAACTTCAATCAGCGTCGGGGGAATTCGAATCCGAATGTGGGGACTAAGTAGTTAACATACCTTCAGATGTAAGGGATTAAAACATTTGAGTTGGCACAATACATTAACTAGGAGACAACTGTTAGATGATAATTGACATCGCATATCCCACTCTTACGTATTAAGATACAATATTGATATTCTCCCTTCTTAACTTCATTGTAACATCAAGTGTGATGTTTTATCTCCATACTATAATACAAATTATATTTCTTATGTTATTATGTATGTTTTTCGATGTGAAACTTTTTCATTACACAACTTTCATTTGTATCGAGTCACAAAATTCAAACAAAATCGACAACTAGCATGGTCAAAAACTAGTTAGTTCACTTAACAAATTTGCTACTAGGGTGCGTTTGTTTGATGGGGTGGTAAGACAGTAGCTTCTTATTTTTTAGAAGTACGGTCTTGTGTTCCAGCCCTAACAAGGATGGGGATGGGACAGGGGATTAAAGAGAAGTTTTATATACACATCCTCATATACTAGATGTTAGCCATAGTAATTAGTTTTCTAGTTAATTAGTCCTTTGATAATAAGTGTTGTTAATTAGCTTAGCTCAGTTAGGGTTGTTAATTGTTAGCTATTAGTTTTTTGTTACGTCAAGTTAGTTAGATAGTTAGTTAGCATATACACAGATGATTGACACGTGGTGCTCATCTATGCATCCGTTTCTTGTATAAATAGACTCAGCTCCTCAATCTGTAACAACTAAGCATCAAGAAATAGATTCAGCTATTTTTCTCCAGAAATTTCTTTCTTCTCTCTTAAGCAAATACTCAAACACTTTCATGGTATCAGAGCCAGGTTGATCAGTGACCTCAATTTTCCAGTGATTTTTCAGCAATTCAAGCACAGATTCAAGCTTCAATACACTCGGTTTTGTTCATCTTCGAGTTTCAGCAGCAACATATATGTTCTTCATCTTCAATCAGTTTTAGTAGACATTTCTTTCAATTTTTGTTGAAGATTTCTTTCGATTTGCATCATCAAAGCTCAGATCTACTATAGTTAGTACTCGATTTCAGTATTGGAAGCTAGTTTTTTCATTATCAAGATCAGAGATTGAGATTTGTTCAAGATTCACTAAATTTGTTGAGATTCAGTACTGCTTTACATTCTTGAAGCTTCGATCTGTTATAATTAGTGTTCGATTTCACTATTATAAGCTGTTTGTTTGCACAAGCTCAAAGTAGTACAAATTTTGTTGAAACCCTAGCATCGTGTACTAAGCTCTACTTCAATTTCAGTCATGACTACTACTCAGGCCACACAAACTACTGTATATTTGCCTAATATTCTGCTTGATGAGACAAACTATCCGACTTGGTTGTTTAGACTTGAATCCTTTCTCAAAGGCCAGAATCTCTAGGATGGAACCATTCGTTGTCCACCACAGTTTGTTCTTGATTAAGATGGAGTCACTAATGTTATCAACTCTGCATATATTGCTTGGAAAACTCAGGATCAAAGTATAGTCAATATGCTTGGACAAACACTTAGGGCTAGTTTGGGATTGCTGTGACTTTTAAAAAAAACTGTTGCTGCTGTGTTGTGAGAATAATCAGCTGTGAATCAAAACAGTTTCGTGTTTGGTAAATAATATTTTTAAAAGTGCTGTCAGTAAATAAAAAAACTATAGAGTGTGTTTTGATCTACAGCAGCTTCTAAAAGTAACATCTGGGCTGCTTCTAAAATCTGCTGTCAGTGACCTATAACTTCCAATTAAAGCTGCTTTTTATTTATTTACCAAACACAATAAAATCTAAAATTTTGAACAAAAGCTGATTTTTTTAAAAGCGAAGCAATCCCAAACGGGGCCTTAGTCATGTTGCCATGTCTTGTGCTGTTGGCAGTAAGTCTGCTGCTGAAATGTGGGTCAATCTTAAACTGAAATTTGCTGCTCCAAATCGACAAAATATCCTACAGCTGAAATCTAATCTTCAAGGCTTAAAGAAAGGGTAAGACAATATAGAAACCTACCTGGATAAAGTCAAGGCTGCTAGAGATGCACTAGAAACTGTGGGTGTGTTTCTTGATGATGAAGACATTGTGGTTGTGGTTTTGAGAGGATTACCTTCTGAATATGTTGCAATCAAGACAGTTATTAGAGCTCAATTTGTGACATGTACTATGGGAGAATTGAAAACTTTGCTCAAAGCTGTTGAAGTAGATATTGAGAATGAAATGCAGTCTAGCTCCCCACTGAATCTCACTGCTTTGCTAGCTAAAAACCAGGCATCACCCCCAAGTTCTTCTGCTTCATCCACAACATCTCTTCAGGCTGCAAGTTCTTCCGGCTCCCCCACCATTACACTTCAGTCTCCTAATGCCAATGTGCCCCCTGGATTCAGTCCTTTACCACAAACTGCTCAAGTTCAACAACCTGTTGTAACTTCACAGCCTCCATACATTCCCATACATGCACTTCCATATGGCTTTTCTCCATACACACCCTTTGCCATGAGGGACACTTCTTTTCCAATGACTGGATTCTATGTAGGAAGAGGAAGAAATAACAACTTTACTGGTGGCAGGGGCAATGGTGTTGGAAGAGGTGTTTTCTTTTCCAACAGAAACAACAATGCTACTGGTGGAAATGGGTTCAACAGAAACAATGGAAACTTCAACAGTGGAAATTTCTACAGGAACAACAATAACAATAATGCTGGTGGCACATCTATTACTTGTCAACTTTGTGGAAAAGTTGGTCATGGTGCAAAGACTTGCAGGTCACTCAACAACTTCAATCCTGGAGGTGCTTGAAGCTCAAATGTTGAATGCCAATACTGTGGTAGAGATAATCATACTGCTGACAGATGTTATTATATCATTGGCTTTCCTGGTCAACAACAGTAGCAACAACAGAATGAAGAAATCCAGGTAATGCTTGCTGCTGCAACTCCACCTAATCCACCACACTTCTGGCTTGCAGACTCTGGTGCCACAAACCATATGACAAGTGAAGTTCAGCTCCTCAATAATGTTGCACCATACAAGGCTACTGATTCTGTTCAAGTTGGTAATGGTAACTATCTCAAGATTACACATACTGGTGATGCAATGCTTGGCAAGCTTATATTGAATAACATTTTACTTATACCTGAACTTGCTACACATTTGCTTTCCATATACCAGTTATGCAAGCAAAATAACTGCTCTGTTTGGTTTGATGAATTTATGTGTGTAATACAGGACAAGGTGTTGGGCAAAATATTGTACCAAGGACTGAGTAAACAAGGCTTGTACCCCATACCATTTAACCTACCTTTTCAGTTACAGAAACTTTCAAGTGCATCTACTTCAGCTCAGGTTTCTTCACGAACATCTTCAGCTTTTCTTGGTAGGATTGTCAAACATTCTCTTTGGCATAAGAGATTTGGTCATCCATCAAATGAAGTTGTGAGTCAAATGCTGAATAAAGGAAATATAGTTAGTAAACTAGATAACAACTCTATGTGTGAAGCTTGTCTTCTAGGAAAATTTCAGAAACTTCCCTTCCATACTTCACAAACAAAATGTTTAGTTCCATTTGAGATTGTTCATTAAGATGTTTGGGGGACATCACCTCATGTTTCCATTGATGGTTTTAAGTACTTTGTACTATTCATAGATGATTGTACTAGATATACTTGGATTTTTCCCATGAAAAATAAAAGTGAAGTGTTTTCCTACTTTCAATCCCTTTGTACTATTCATCTTTACCTCCCATCTTCTGGTATCATGCATGTGCCTTGGCCATATATCTCATCAATAGAATGCCTACACCAGTGAATAATATGGAATCACCTTTTGCAAAACTTTATCATACTCAGCCTTCTTTGGAATTGTTAAGAGTGTTTGGCTGTGCATGTTATCCACTAATGACACCATATAGAAGTGACAAACTACAACCAAAGACTGCAAAATGTATCTTCCTTGGTTTTGCTGCTGGTTACAAGGGTTATATTTGCTACCATTTGAGCACAAAGAAATGCATTATCTCCAGGCATGTATTTTTTGACGAAGATTCTTTCCCTTTTGCTCAAGTGTCTCGACATCTGTCCAACACTTAATCTTCTAGTGATTTACAAAGATCATCAGCCAAGGCTTCACAGTCAATGGTACAACCTTATCTTCCTCAGTCTCAGTCTTTTACTCAGTCTATTTTGCCCACACCTGTCCATCACACATCACCAGCTACTGTAACTACTCATACAGGTCCATCTCATAACTTTATCACTTCTTCACAATTTGATACCTCTTTTTCAGAACAAAATGAATTCTCAGATTGTTCACCTAATTTGCTCCCTATGCCTGTTACCAATTCTTCATGTGAGCTTGGCTCCATTCCACATGTTACCAGTCCCATACTTTCTTCAGAAGCTTGCAATACTACTAGTTCTTTATCTCCTTTTAGTCCAACTGCTCATACTGTGATACAGTTTGAAGAAGCAAATGGCAATATTAATGTTAGTACTCAGCCTGGAATTGGTATTGAAGTGGTCCTAGATTGTCCAAATCACACATCTGGCTACAGTAGTAATATTTCTGATTCCAATATTCTGCATCTTGTTGAAGGCTTGACTAATGCTGTTGTTAATGATCATACACTACAAAAAAGAATTCAATTTGCCACGGCGCAAGGCCGTCGCCAAAAGCCAAATTGCCGTCGCAAAAGACCAACGGCGACGGCTAGGCGACGGCAAAATTGCCGTTGTCGTTGGTGGGGTCGCCATTGCTATTTGCGACGGCAATTACGCCGTCGCATGATTTTTGGCGACGGCATAATGGCGACGCCATCAACAATTTTGCCGTCGCCAAAGGTCATTGGCGACAGCAACATTGCCGTCGCAAAAATGCATATTATTGATTAAAAAAAAACCTGGCATGCAAATTTGCATACCAGGTTTTCTATTTTGAGCAAAAGAAGCCATATAAATCATAATTTCATATGTTTTTTTCACATTATTTCTATACATTTCATACAACTTCACCAATCTTGAAAATACAAAAACATTCAAAAATTAAAATACATAATGCTGACGCTCAGTAGGCTAAGTATCATGACCTACATAATCAGAATTCAAGCGCATAAGTTCAACCGCATTGGTATTCTTCTTTGCTTCATTCATTCATTGATAGCTATGTTCTTCTTTGTGTCTATCTCCTTCTCCACCACTCTTCTTCTCTCTATAGCAATAGGTCCTACACTGTAAAAATTCAGTTCTTGTAAACAAAATCAGTAGATTTAAGACAAGTATTTGAAAATGTGAAACTTGTGATTCAACAAAATTTGCATAGAGAGACTTGGATTTGATGCCACCACATATAAGGAGAGACTTGAACACATTGACAATATTGCAGATAAAAAACATATAAAACTGCTTCATCTTAGGCAGAAGTGTCATACTAAGACAAAAGGCATATAAAATTAACCAAAATGAAATAGCACTAGAGTTTAAGCTATAATTTGAACTCCTAAATTCATATCATGAGAGAAATTGAAGTAGCATTATCACTTAGACTTTTCAGGGTACAAAACTGAGCATAACTGAGCAATATCCTTGACTAACCAGTAACCAAAGCTGAGGATAAGTCATTAACTCATAACAGGGCATACCAAAACAGATGCAATTTCATACTCGTGTATTGGTTGCCAAGAAAATTTGTATTCAGTAACCAAGGCAGTTAGTATTCAGTAACCAATTAGTATGCATTTACATACCATATGTCCATATCAGATACAATTAGTTTCCAGTATGCTATTGTCCACAATTGTATATCAGATACAATTTCAATTCCCACACAATTTCATATTATCCAAAGCAGGAAATGACAATGTAAACTATTATCCAGAGCAGGTAATGGGTAACTATTTTACAAATTTTGACACAATGTGGAATTTTGGATGCGAACAAACAGAAACCAAGCATTTTAAGGCACCTGAATCTGAATAAACAACCTAACCGAAGAAACATGTATGCCTTCAAATTTAAAGTAAAAGTTGATATCAAATCGATAGTAAAAAAAAGCATATGAAAGGGAATAAACCTGGATGGCATTGGGATCCTTAACATTATTAGGATCTCTTGAGAGATGAATGCTTGCACCAAGATATAAATCTGGCACCTCACTGATCTCGTCCTTATTGACTGGGTTTTCGGATGGACTGTCAACCTGATTTTAAGTTTCGTCAACAGCCCTTATGTTAGACAACCCCCACGACGCATCTTGTGCATGACTCTCATCATGAGCTGCACGAAGTAAATCAGTTTCAAACTCTTTAGAGTCATAGGAACAAGTTTGAAGTTTTGAAATTGAGCAGAAGTTCAACTCTAGAAGAGTGCGCTGGGTTAGCTTTCGTTATTAACATAATGACCACCCAAAACAGGTAAACAATTTAACCAAGACTACTAGCCAAATAAGCAAGGAAAACACAAAGGGTAAAAATGTTCCTTACCCTCCAGCATCACTTAATATTAGAAATTGTTTACGGAATTCTAATTCACCCAGAGCTACTAAGTGTGCTTCTCCATGGTCTCCAGGTTCCTCTATAACTGAGGACCTAGTGATACTCTCACCTGCAGCAGCAGCACACTCACACTGCGCCAGCAATGAATTTAATATAACATTATAATCATAATAACTACCAGCTACAATGAAATGGATGAAACTGAGAAAGTTAGAGCATGACAGACCTTGAAACCTCTCATGAAGTTGTACAGGAACATCAGCAGACAGTCTCTGATATGGAGAAATTCAGACGGCTTTTGATGGAGAACTGATTGTCCTTGAACAGGTGTTCGATCAGTACAACAAACATTCACAAGAAACAAAACTGTCTAGTTAATGAAAGCATTGGTACACATAATGAAATCATATCATTATTAACATTACACTTCATGAAAAACAATAAAGTCAAAAGTAATTATAGAAAGACATTCTTCAGGTATTCATCTATGAAATACATAGATAGAAAATGGCCATCACAAAGGTTATGGAAATTAACTTCTTATTTATAGATGAAATGTTGATCAACAAACCAAACCTGGATTAAGTGATTGCCTGTTGCTCAGAATTCCAGAAAAAGGAATTTCCTTCAGCATTTGCTTTGATGAACCTAAACAAGTGTTCTTACGGCCGAGGCAATTTGTGACATTGTTACACCATCCTTCTCCCTAAGAATCAAACAGACAGAACAATTATAACAAAAACAGAGATACGTAACCAACATTTATAAAAAAATCCATGCAAACTTTACTATAATTTTGTAACTTTACCAAGACAAAACACTCGAATTGTTACTACATTAACTTGGAGCTAATTTAAAGAAAAGAACAAACCTCAATGTGAAAGATCGAATTTGTTAACTCCTGAACCAAACCCCTTATCCCAATGGTAAGCTGGGGGGCTCCCATCCAAACAAACTGTAAACCATGTCCATACAAAAGGTTAAACCAAAAATCAGAACAAAATTGTCTCATTATCAAACCCAACGAGTTGAGAAAAGAACTCTGATTCATATCAGCAACTTTGCAACCTAGTTTCTCACCGGCTCCTTTGGCGACCGTAGTCTTAAGGACAGTGATTCCGACAGGAACTCCTGTTGCTTTTAGCATTATCACTGAACATACTAGAAGATTCAACCATTGCGCTAATCTTGCATCGCTCATCTGCCTTAATCAAATTTAGCAATTCATATACAAAAAGGTTAGGTACCAAAACAAACACACAAAAAAAAAATAGAGATTGAAAGACGGGAAACAGAGAAATTCAAAGGGCGAATTATAGATATGTTAAATAGAAAACAAAAGCTTATTATAAGAAATGATCCTCCAATGCTTTCCATCATAACCAAAATTCTCCAGTAATTAAACTAGAAAGGATCCTCCAATCCAGCTTTGGCAACAAAACCTCAGCCTTGAGATTGCTTAATGTTCAAGGATGCTTTTCCGTCTTTGACAAAGTATCAAGTTTCCACAAGCATAAGATTGGTTATGATTTTTTATAGCTTGGCTCCTTTTACCCCAAGACCTTTTGATGTTTGTTGGCAAATGAACACATACAAAAAGAAAACCGAAAAAGAAACAAATGCAGCAGAGCAGAGAGAGATTAATCAAATTTATTGTAATGACCAAACAGATTGGCACATGAGTGAAACATGTGCATACATTTCCTAATCTTAAAGTAAAAAAATGATTCCTCATCATTATGAAACATGTCGACTAATCAAGCAATAATTAAAACGTATTCAAATATGAAGCAATTGGCTCAACAATCTTGATGGGTTTCTGAAACAAAAGTGAAACCTTAATCATATTAGACATTTGAATCCAATGTCAGCCATCAAAATCCAATCTGTGTACAAAGGAGAATCCAATGAAACAAAAACCATTCCAATACATAAACGAAAACAAAAATGAACAATAACCAAATATACTAAAATTCTCGTCTCATCTTCTCCAATCAGTTTTCCAGCACGTTGATTATCCTGATATCCCATTTACCCACACAAACAAAATTCCATAAAAAAAAAATTCAAGATCTGCAACCTGCAAGCCTTAAGATTGAAACTTTAAAAATATAAGAGATGAGAAACAAGAACCTTACCGCGAGCACCCAAGCTCTAGGCTCAGGCCCACTCCCCTGTCCCATCGAACGCCTTCGATCCCTGGTAGATCCAAACCTTTGCCGTCGTCCTCAGAGAACGCTACAACAGATCCGCCACTCCACCCTAAGCCAACCTCGAATCAACAAAGCCTCGAGGTTGTCTTAGGCCGGAAAATCACATGGCTTTTGAAACTCTGATCCAGGAAAGCTATGGATGCGTTACAGTACCTGTGGCTCTGGTAACGAGGACGCGAGCTGGTTGTTTCGCCATGGATTCCGATGAAGAAAACGAAGCGATCTGAAAATGGTAGAAAGTTGGTTGGAGTTTGACCAATCTGCTGTGAAAGTGGAGGAGTGGAGGGAGGGGATCGGAAGGTATATAAAGGGAAAAGAGGAAAGTAAGAACGAGGGGATGGGGCTGCATGCACTCCGCAGAGAATATGACAGATCGAGAGGGGAAAATAGTTGAAGGAGGTGATGGAGAGAGGAAATCTATAGCACTCATCGGTATCGAATCGAGATGGACTCAAAGAAGAAGGACGGCAAAGTAGAGAGAAAGAGAAGTGAAATCGTTTAGTTCAGATGCTAATCTTAAAGGAATAGAAAGCACGGGAAAATAAAAACATAAAAGCCACGGGAAGAATTGAAGAAACGCGACGGCATGAATGTCTTTACAGTCGCAAACTGTTAATATTTTACCACGGCTAACTCTTGCCGAAGTAAATTATCGGGTTTGCGACGCCCAATGGCGACGGCAGTTGTTACCGTCGCAAATATTTTGCACAATCGCGACCCCTCAAGTTTTGCCGTCGCGAAAGAGGAGGCTTTAGCGACGGCAATTGAAGGCCGACGCAAATTGGTGAAGCCATTGGAATTCTTTTTTGTAGTGATAACATGCTCACCAGGGGTAAGAGAGGAGTCATACAGAAGAAAAGCTTTTTATCTATACTTACTGAACCAAGTAATGACCCTGCAGATTTTGAACCATCAAGTTACAAGGCTGCTTTAAAAATTCTGGCTTGGAAGCTGGCTATGCAGGAGGAATATGATGCTCTTATGCATCAGAATACCTGGACTCTTGTGCCTTTACCTCCTGATAAAAACCTAGTCTCATGCAAAGGGATTTTTAAAATTAAGAGAAATTCAGATAGATCAATTGCAAGACATAAGGCTAGGTTAGTTGCTAGGGGGTTCTGTCAAGAATATGGAGTAGATTTTGAAGAGACTTTCTCCCCAGTTGTCAGACACACTACAGTTAGACTTATTCTCTGCTTGGCTGCTAAATCTGGCTGGAAGCTTCATCAAATGGATGTTAAAAATGCCTTCTTGCATGGTATTCTCAATGAAGAAGTCTATATGTCTCAGCCTAGTGGTTTTGAACATCCTACTGGTTCATCCTTAGTGTGCAAACTTCACAAATCTCTATATGGTCTTAAGCAGGCCCCCAGAGCATGGAATGAGAGGTTTACCAATTTCTTACCTTCAATCGGCTTCAAGAACTCCTATGCTAATCCATCCTTGTTTGTCAAAATTTCTGGTACTGCTAGAGTTTATCTCTTGTTGTATGTGGATGATATTATTCTTACAGGAGATAGTGAGGATCTTATCTCAGAGGTTAAGGTTGCTCTTCAAGCTGAGTTTGACATGAAGGATTTAGGTGATTTACATTTCTTTCTCGGATTAGAGATCAAGTACTTGCAGACTGGCATTTTTCTCTCTCAGCACAAGTATGCCAGAGATCTTATTCATAAGGCTGGTATAGATGCTTGTCATTCTCACATCACTCCTTGTCAGTCTGGTGTTAAGCTCCTTAAAGACTCTGGTACTCCACTTCAACAATCTGATATCACTCATTTTCAAAGCTTAGTTGGTTGTCTACAGTATTTAACCTTTACTCGACCAGATATAGCATATAGTGTGAACTCTATATGTCAATTCTTACATTCTCCTACTGAGGAACACTTATATGCTGCCAATAGAGTTTTGAGATATGTCAAAGGCACTATGGATCATGGCATTCTTTTCAGGAGGGGTGATGTGTTTCCTTCCAAGTCCAGTCTAGTGCAAGCTGCTTTGCAGGCTTATTGTGATGCAGATTGGGCAGGTGATCCCAATGACAGGAAATCTACAACAGGTTTTGTTATTCTCCTTAACAATTCCCCTATCTCTTGGTGTAGCAAGAAACAGACTGCTGTCTCTCGATCCTCCACTGAGCCTGGGTACCGAAGCATGGCTTATTAATCTGCTTCACGATCTACATGTTGATTTAGCTTACACTCCAGTTCTTCATTGTGACAACATTTCCGCTCTTGCTCTGGCTTCAAATCCAGTCCATCATTCCAAGTTGAAACATGTTGAAGTCGACGTGCATTTCACAAGGGAAAAGGTGAAGGCTGGGTCTATACGGGTTCAATTTGTCTCTTTTCATGAACAACTTGCTGATGTTTTCACTAAGGGTCTGTGTTCTCCTCAACATACCTATCTTTGGAGCAGCTTGATGATCGTTCCCCCTCATCAAGCTGAGGAGGGGTGTTAGCCATAGTAATTAGTTTTCTAGTTAATTAGTCCTTTGATAATTAGTGCTGTTAATTAGCTTAGCTCAGTTAGGGTTGTTAATTGTTAGCTATTAGTTTTTTGTTACGTCAAGTTAGTTAGATAGTTAGTTAGCATATACACAGATGATTGACACGTGGTGCTCATCTATGCATCCGTTTCTTGTATAAATAGACTCAGCTCCTCAATCTGTAACAACTAAGCATCAAGAAATAGATTCAGCTATTTTTCTCCAGAAATTTCTTTCTTCTCTCTTAAGTGAATACTCAAACACTTTCACTAGATACACACCCCTAATATTTTTTTGTTTTTTTGTCCAACTTCTTTCTTAAACTTCCTCTTCTGCCCATCATCCAAAGCGACACTGGTGACAATCCCTTCATGTCCCTCTAGGCTTCCTCCCAGTCCTCGATCAATTCCCATTCCGATAGCATATTGTCCGTGCCACCGCACACTTCCATAATCTGGATAATCCACATTGGCTAGAATCCATGCCAATGCGAGTGCACAGCTCATAAGGCCGCTCAGAATCTTTCGACGTCTCATGCCGGCGTCCATCGGAAGGTTCCAAGGACCAAAACCTAACCGTTTTATTGTTGGAGCAAGTAGCAAATCCGCCCGCAAACACATATAGCACGAACCTAATAGATTGTTTATCGCTAATCAGCAAAATTGAAGTTTCTATATTCACTGGAAATATGGGTTCAAACAAATTGTGCATGTAAAAAAGAGCCGAGTGTTTTCGTTACAATGACGAAATCTTTACCTGGTTCTTGTGACCCCTCACGGTTCACAGAGCAATTGATACTTTTTTTTAAAATCGGTTGCCATGAGAGTAACGACAGAAAATAGGCAATTTTACACTTTTACTTGATTCTTTGCTGGAGCTACTCACGTCGTCTGAGAGCATAAGCCACGACATTTCATTTGTCTAATTACACTTCGTTGCAGAGCATGGGGTTTCAATGGGGTTATGTGAATCAACTTTAGCTTTAAAAAAAAACAAAAAACTTTAGCTTCAATTAAATACTTATTTACTTAAGAGAAAACCATTAAATAAGGGCAGAAGAGGAAGTTTAAGGAAGAAGTTGGACAAAAAAAAGTAGGGTTGTGTATCTAGTAAATGAAAATGTGTATATAAAACTTTTTGGGGATTAAAAAAAAATATAAAAAAAGCTACTTCGGAACTAAATTTGAAGTTTATATATATTGTAATTTAGTATTTTATTTTGCTAATATTATGACAACACAAAAGTACCAAAAAGTTATCCTTTTGAAAAGAAAAAAGAATTATAAAAATGAAGTGAGGCATTCCAATTTTACATGTCGATCAATCTGCTAACTTAAAATTAGGACCACTTCGCACAGCAACATTGTTTGACAAGGAAACTTCCACATGGAGTTCTTCGAACTTTTTAGGTTAATTCGAAATATCAAATGATAATAAGACGTTTAGATATCTTGAACAAAAGGGTCAAATATTCTTTCGATAAAAATAATGGGGTCAAAGATTCTATTATTGAAAATGATTATGTGTGGAGATATATGTTTGTTGTGGTATCTTTGAACTTAAAAGTCAGGGTGAACTTCTTAGGCCGGTGATGACTTGAAGACAAAATCCTAGTGGACCAAAGATTAGACTTGTTGTTCTTGTTCAACGTCAACCACAACAATTAACTAGGTAGTTTTCTTATGGGAAAAGAAAGCTAAATACACTGAAAGCTGCAACGATAAAACAAATCGTGGCTGACTCTTTATTTAGGGAAATGAGGTTTAAGCAAAGGAGCTTTCGTGAATATTCTTTTTTTTTTTATAAGAAGTTATTATCGATTTAGTACAGGAAAGTCAGGCTGCGCATGAAACTGGTTTTTGACTGGAATTTATGTTTCGAGGCCCAAATCACATCGAGAAAAAAAATGGTAAGTTTTTACTGAATAAACCAACTTATTATGCACATGTGGCGCAGAAGATGGAGAATTATATAAGGTGGTGTGCTTCCATTAGTCCTACATATATTCACCAATCATAAAATTTAAAGGCAAACCTACTTCAACTTGGACAAGGAAAACTAAGGTGACATGGAGAGGAATCAAGGGAGGCATGATCACTATATAAAGATCCTTGAATCACATAATTCACCACCACACCCTGAACATTCTCTTCTATCTCTCTCTTGTTCATCCGCCACCATCTTTTTCTTTTTTTTCCTTTTCTCTTTTTTATTATACTATGTTTTGTTTTGTGTTTTCCAAAACTATGCGTATCTAACTTTCTTTTTTTTAGGGGCGAAGTTTGAAGCCCCAATTATGTGACAAACTCTTTTGTTATGCAATCTTAGTTTCCAAAACTTTGCTTGTGAGATAGATTGTTTGATTTCATTAGATTGATATCTTTTATATGTTTATGTTCTTTGGATGCTTACTTAGGATATGAGCATGTAATTGGAGATAGGACTTAGAAAAAATTCACCTAATAATTTTTTGTTCTATGTTCATAAGTAGCGACAACTTTTGGATGAAATTTAAATGAAACAATTAGAATTGCATGCTAGGTAGGCGTTCCACACAAGAATGTTGTTTTGTAATCAATCAAATTTCCATATGATCTTAATACTTCAAATTTGATGTTGATAAGATAGCGTTCTATACCTTGATTGCGTATTTGATAAGCTTAGCTATGATGTGGTCACGTAGACTAAGTAATTAGGGGAAGTAAAATAAGGGACATTGTTTGCGTAAACTTGTTTCTTGATTGATTTCTTTCTCGTAAATTTAGTAATCAAAAGGATAAATTAGGATGCATAACTTGTTTTGATAAACATATGATCATTATGAGAAGCATATGATCATTAGGAGAAGTGGAAATGGAGAGGATTAAATTGAAGGTTTTTCTTAAGCAGATGACCATCTAGATGAAGGATTTGATGGGATTTGAAGGATCGGCAGGTCTAAACAACACCGTCACTGATATATGTGTGAAATTCATTCATCAGGACTCTCACGGATATCTGTGTGTACATATCTCAAAGATTATTTCTGCATCAATTTCGATGTTTCACACAGATGTTCGTTTTTGATAAAGTAATATGGGGTTCACATCTAAAACCAATTGGCAATGGATGGAGTGGCTCAAACCCTTATAAATCCATAGGCAAGGTCCCATTTTTTCCATGTGGGATGTATATATTCTCAACACGCCCTCGCACGTGTGGCGAATTTTCAAGCCATACACGTGGACAACTTTGGGTGATGTGGAGCCTGTGTGGTCGTGAGGCATGCACACGTGGGATAACCTGGCTCTGATACCATGATAAAGTAATCTGGGATTCACATCCAAAACCAATAGATGGAGTGGCTCAAACCCTTATAAATCCATAGGCAATGTCTCATTTTTTCCATGTGGTATGTATATATTCTCAACAGTTTCTACATTTTATACATATATGTGTTATGCCAGGTTCACACAGATATATGTATGAAAAAGTTTTAGCTATGGAAAACTGTGTTCTATATTTCATTTAACATTAAAAATAATAATTTCTGAATAAGCTAATATTTGATGTAGACCAAAATCTATGTAACCAAAACCAATTGTCTATATACGGTGAAAAAAACTCTTTCGCTAGATCTAAGTTTTCCAATATGAGATAAACTTAATAAAAATTAATGGCGTAATACCTTGACATTGCTATATTGTCCCGAAGTTAGACTCCACCTCAAAATTAATTGGTTATAGGAAGAAAGGCCCTAACCATTATAAACTCTTTTGCAGGTCTAAATTTTCTAATGTGAGAAAATGGGGAAATGATCATTTACCTAATTTTAGCTTTAAAATTGTCCACTTACCCAAACACTCTAAGAGATTATTTCCCTAATACCCAATTAAGTATTTTTTTATTTATTTTTGGGACAATTTTGCCCTCTCCTTCTTTGTCACTTAGTTAGAGAAGTCATCGACCTTGTCGGACTCCGGTGACCAGTGGCCGGCCGGGGACTCCGGTGACGGACTCCGGCGACCGGTCACCGGAATCTCGAATTCGGCTACCAGACTAGTGACCGGATTCCGGCGTCTGAATTTATTGCCCCATAATAATACCCAGTAACCATATTATTGCCCCCCAATAATCATATTATTGCCTCCCAATACTCATATTATTGCCTCGCAATAATCATATTATTGTCCCCAATAATCATATTATTGCCCTCAAGTGAATTGCATAAACTCCCAAAACCAAAATGAATACACTATAGACACAATTGATCAATTTATATGTTCAATTGTAAACGTTCAATTTTTTTTCTTTTTTTTCCTTCCCCATTCTCGGAGCTCACAATATACCCAAAAAAAAAAAAAATGCTCTGGGCACCCACCGGAATGTGAGGCCGGCAATTCGGGTCTCTTCTGATCGAGGCTCTGGGTTCTCTGAGGCGAAGCCTTGGGAGTTGACGAGGACTTTGAGGTGGAAATGGGGTTGGGCTTCGATTGGGGAGGCTTCGAAGCGCGGCCGAGGATCGGAGAATTGGCGGGACCGGCGGAGGAAGACGAGGAGTTTGCCGGTACGTGACGATGTCGACGGACGCCGATTTCGCCTTCGCCTTCAACGACAATAACTTATTTGACCGGATAGCTCTGGATCAAGATCATGGTCGGCTCTTCGAGGAAGCTAAGATCCTCGTCATCCTCAACATCTCCTCCGTCTTCTCCTTCTCGAGCCTCAGAGCCAAAGGAAGAACAAGGCCACTGAATCCATCGTTGATCAGAATAAACTCGTCACCGGCCATGATTTGGCAGATACAGCGTTTGCCGGCTGTGGAGAAGGCAGCGGAGGAGCGAGTTCGATCTCCAGGAGGCGCTGACGATGTCGTTTTCGTCGATTTCCGGGAGGACCCATTCCTTCTTGCTCCACGACGATGGTGGTAGAGCCAGTAGCGACGGGGATGGAGGCCGGCCGGGGAGAGAGAGAGAGAGAGAGAGTCCGGGAGGAGAGAGATTCTGAGAGCAGAGAGACGATGAGTTTCAATTTGATTAATGAGGGCAAAACTGTCAGTAGTTGTTAGATTGAGTAAATGGGGTTAAAAAACTCTTAGTGGAGTAAGTGGGCAATTTTTAAACTGAAATTGGGTAAATGGTCACGGCCCCGTGAGAAAATACTCCACATTCTGACACGCCCCTTCATGTGTGGCAAAGTTTTAAGGCAAACATATGTATAACTTATATTGGGTGACATGGAACGTGTGTGGTTATTGGACATTCACATATGAGCTAACTAGATCCGATACCATGATAATATAAGTTAGGCATCTAACTCAAAATCAATTGACAAAATGACAATTGACAAGTAGATAAGTACAAACTTTTTTCAAGAGATGGTTAATCTGGTTAGTTCCTCAATTTCGAACCATTACATTAAATTAGGATTTATATATGCCTAAATGTCTAATGAGCTTTTGGCTCTAATAATAATAATAGTAATTTAATCAAAAAAAAAATAGTTATAATAATAATAATAATAGTAACAACAACAACAACAACATTTTTGAACATGATATGATTAAATAAAACCAAAATCATTTAGTTTTTCTCTCTAAAAAAAACTCTCTCTAGAAACCCTAGCCGCCGACACTGTGCTAGCGCCTGTCCGGCTACGCCCCTGCAATGGCGACGGCCTCTGGCCTAGCCAACGCACGTTGGGTGCGGTCGGACGGGTAATTAAGGCTGTGCTTCAGGCTTGGAGGAGGAGATCCGAGGATGTCACACCCCCAAACTTGAGACCAATATTGTACTGAAATATGGTACCCGAATTTGGGATGTGAGCCAAACTAAATAAAACTTCCTTTTTGAAAGAAAGTAAAAGACTATATATAGATATATCTGAATAGTACTTCTATTAGAAAACGACATCATTATTTGTACAATACCAAAGTTTAGCAAAATATATTACAGTACTCATTCTCTTGAAATAGTAGTAGGAAAAACTTTCTTTTATTTAGTAGGTTCATCCCCTTTTTCCCCATGCATCTACTTGTTACCTGAAAACATGAAGGTGTAGCATCATGAGTAACACAGACCCAGTAAGTACAGCTTACATTCTTATACTAATGTGTCTTATAAGAAATCAAAACTGAACAACCAAGTAAAAATGTACCGAGAACCATTTATATGTTCACACCAAATCTTAAATATGTATTTGTATACACACAACAGACACATATATATATAAACGATTATAAAACTGGTAATAAATCACATAGTCACATCTCTTTATCGAATCAACAAATACTGTAGCAATAATAGGTGCAAATAACCTCAAAACAATGCATGCTCGATTCTCTTTTCACTTAACACCATAACATATTAACAATATATCACAGATAGATATTTGATCAAAACAATATAAGTACACTTTTCATTTTAGTGAATTTTCGGATTAACTGGTAACAAATCATAAATCCACGTGTTAGGGTCCATAATACCAAAACACGGGAAAGCCAGATTGACTGGTAACAATTCATAAATCCACGTGCTAGGGTCCATAATACCAAAGCACGGGAAACCACATGCTAGGGTCCATAATACCAAAGCATGGGTAAGCCGCAGCATACCAGGGTCCAACGTACTATACCCAAGTATGTATACTCAAAGTAAGCAACCTTCCTAAGAGTATAATAGTGCACTATCTGAAGGGACTAGGGCCCAGGCTTAACGTCTCATAACACCAAAACACATTTACCAGTAATTCACTTAAGCACGGGGTTGTAGATAACACCCGGCTTCACAATTGTACTTCTCAGACATAATCAAATTCACAAAATACAATCTTTATAAATTATAGATCATAATATATGTATATGCACACACACATATAGAGACATACATATATTCAGGAATAACCTCATCTGAAAACATATGTAGCATAATTATATAACACAAATAAGTAAATATAACTGAAATTGTGTGGACAAATTAATATAAATATATATATATATATATATATATATATATATCTATAATTAAACTTGAAAGTAATTGTGCAATAAAGGTACTGCAAATTAAACTTGAAAGTAAATGTGCAATAAAATAAAGGTACTGCAAATTAAACTTGAAAGTAAATGTGCAATAAAATAAAGGTACTGTAAATTAAACTTGAAAGTAAATGTGCGATAAAATAAAGGTACTGAAAATTAAAAGTAGTAAGAGAATATTAGTTAGTAGTCAAAGAGTCAGTAGTCATTTTTCCATAGTATTGGAAATCTTAGTCCAAAGTGTCCATTCGTCAATCAAAATAATAGTACCAAGTACTGTCAACTTTCTGTTTTTATAACTTGTTCAATTCATGTCCGAAATAGTCAAGTGAAGACACCAAGTCATAGGATTTTTCATAAGGAATTCAATGGAATAAGTCATGTAGTCCAGATCAGAGTGATATAGTCCATAAATGGTAAAAGAACCATAACAGTGCTGAAACCGATATTTTTGAAACTGACCTTTAATGTTTAAGTCTTTACGTACTGTGTATTTTACCATTACTTCTCAAACTTTCCAGAATAAAAGTAGAGGTCCTAAGCTTCAAATTGATATAAAGTTTGTAGAAAATGGATAAGAAATGAGGGAGATATGAATTTTTGAAGTTGTGATGGCGGTATGAGATTTCCAGCGAGTTTAAA
This sequence comes from Rosa rugosa, assembly GCF_958449725.1. Lineage (NCBI taxonomy): Eukaryota > Viridiplantae > Streptophyta > Magnoliopsida > Rosales > Rosaceae > Rosa > Rosa rugosa. Next base: position 3,769,469 of record NC_084823.1, on the reverse strand, counting down.
AGTTGAAAACTTTGATTAACCATAACTTCTTCATTTCTTAACCTTTTTTAGTGATTCAAAAGCCTAAACTGAAGGATTTTTCATGAAGAAACTGAAAATATAATTATTTTTGACAAGATTAACTTTTATCAAACACGAAAATATATGACTGCAGCAAAACAGATTCTTTTCCATTTTATCATCGGTTATGCACTTTGATAAATCTTAAAGGCAAAAGAATATAGGAATGTAATCATGTACTTACTTAAGAAACTCAGAAGTGAAGTGAAGATTTTGGTCTTGGATCCAAGCTTGGACTTCTTTGAGAAAAACAAAGGGAGTTTCTTGAAAGAAAAGGATGAAGGATTTGTGAGGTGAGTTTTCTCTACAACTAAGACTTCCAAATCAGTTTTGCACTTGATCTTAAGGCTTGAAGGAAAAATGATTCAGCTTCATGTTTATAAAGACTAGAAAGATGCATTAAAAATTAATCTTTAGCATCTTACTTGTAAGTCAAAAGTGAGTTGAAAGTCTACAAAGCATTTACAAGGAAATTTCCAAGAAATTTCCAAGGAATGTTATGGTTGTTAGAAAGAAAAATCAGATTAGTTCTTCTAGATGTATTGGCATTTGAATCATGTATACATATATACACATAGATACACATTTTCTCAAACTAATACGAAGATTGATATGTCATTTCGTAATATTCAAAATATGTGTTAGCAATAACTAGTACTAAAATGACATGCATCACAAAAATAATATAGGTAATAGTATTGGGCTCAATAACAAATATCGAGTATACACAAGAAATACGAACTAAGGTATTTTAGTAAGTTCCTAGAACTCTATTATAACTTGTAAGTATAGCATGTGGTATCATCGGTTTCTAATCGAGAAAATAAATGCTTAGAAGATACTTGGATTATTTCTAAGTTTAAGGTATCTTAGAGTGCTCTACAGTGATACTAAGTTTCGGGTTATTACAGAGGATGTCCTACCCTCTCTTTCTCGGTGGATGGCGTAGTTGAGCTGTGGTTGCAGATTGGATCGGAGTGGACTCGGGGCTCTGCTGGGGAGTAGCGGCTTCAGGTGACGGTCGGAATTCGGAGGGCCACTTCGACGGATTGGATCAGATGTTGGCTCGACTGGTTGTCGACGGTGATCGGGTTGCCGGCTTGGTTATGGTGCAGAGTTCAGGGTGCGGCCTAGTGTGGGATTGGGATGATGATTAGTGGTGTTTCTCGCTGGTGGTCCGGCGGTGACGACGTCTTTCTGTCCAACATCAGTGGTGGAGACTGGGGGAGGTGCGGCGAGGCTGGTCTAGGGCCAGGAAGGGTTGGGGACGGCCATCTTCTGGTTTTGCTTTCTCTAGGCTTTGGCGGTGGCTGTGGGCCTATTATGGGCTGAAGTTTGGGTTGGGGTCGGTGGGCCCTGCCTTTTATCTAGTTTTCTTTAGTCTTTGTTGGTGTCAATAATTCCCTATTTTCAGGGACAGTCTAGGCACTTATGTGCACCTAGTTTTAGCTATTGGTTTTGGTCTTGTCGACTTAATTCTCAGTGTCTCTAGTTGTACACCAATTGAGGTCTCTAGGCGACTAGATTACTGGGTAATAGTTAGGTTGGGAGGGCCGGATCCTTCTAGCGCCTCCGGCGTAGTACCAAAGGGGGCTCCCATTATGTTCTACGTATCTAATTGTACAATGAGTAGGTTTATTTCTATGTACCACTGTGGGTACTATCACTATCTTCTTGTCTGTCTAAATGGCAGCGGAAGGGTATGTAACAGCCTATTCTGGCTTATGAATATATTTCTTGCTCGCGGGCACTTCAAAAAAAAAAAAAAAAAACAACAACAATAATAATAATGATGATGATGATTCTTTAGGGCCTCAAAACTGCATCTAATATAATAAGTTTCTCGATTTTTCTCAAAATTTGTCACATTGTAACTTTACCGGTAAATGTGACATGTTGGTTATTTATAAAACCAATAATGTTGAGGTCCTAAACAAGTTTCTACCAAAAAGGCATCCATTGCAGAAATTATCTAGTAAAGAAACTATATAAAATGGTGTAAGTAAGTGATCTAACATACACAAATAGGAGAACCGGTTGCACTTTTCTAATGAAAATTTGCATCTCAATATTAAAAGACATTTCAGATGCTTATAAAGAGAAGCCCTACATAATCATTTAGAAAAATAAGAAGGGTACACTTGAATATAATACACTCCCTACACTTAGAAACTAGAGAGCATTTGAGGTAATTATTTGTTTTGTATATAAGAGAGTTTCTACATGATTTTGATTCGTCTGTTCCTATGGATTGTACTGTTATTATCACAAAAGTGAAGTAATTGTATCAAGGAATGAGAGCTTTATTCTAACCATAAGTACCCATTTGGGAGAAAATCGTCTTACAGCCATTATGTCTAACAAAAGCATCGACTAGCTTAAGAATTCCCTAAAGCTAATTTTGCATTTGTTTGACATTATTGATGTCATTGATCATGCAATCAATTAGTAGTATATTGCATATATTTATTTGTGCAATCAAATTACTTTTGGTAATGCTAGGTGAACTACATTTTTGGATACTACCTGTGTCCTACCTTATGTGGCAGCTGATGGGACAGAAAATCAAACTTATCACAGAATTTCATTAAATAACGTGTTTGTGCCACATCAACTGCCATATAAGGTGAGATGCATGTAGTTCGTATAGCATTATGCTTTGATTAAATATAGCAACTAGACCCATTTTCCCAACATGTTTTTCTTTGTTAGCGTTTGTCAAGTCTATAGGTAAGGTTTCTCCCTCTATAAGCTATCTGGAATGAGACGTTAAGCTTGTCCTACAATATTATGTGTCTTACAAGCTAGTATCTGATCGAATTTTTTCTAGGGACCCATGAAGTTTTGTTAGTTAGAGATTTGATTAGCCTTAAAGTATGTTGAAATCAACTCTCCCATTCCAGAAGCTTTCAAATATATGCTTGTAGCTGTTTTAGGGCTATTCTATTACGTTCCTTTCTTACATCGAGTTCAAATGTTTCTAAAAACAACTCTCAGTAATGGAAGAACTACTGAGTTTGTTCATCTCATCTGAGCGCTACTGAAGAATAAGAGATTCCCGTGATCCTATCCTGGCATCACCCCTGTAATCAAATCATCACATCTTAATCAACTTGTTGTCGTCCGCTGGCATCTGTCTCTCGTGTGATCAATGTTTTGAAGTAAATAAAAATAACAAAAAGAATATCGTAGCCATGGAATGCTGCTATCCTCATGAATATTACAGAACAACTTAGCCAAAAATAGAGAGAAGAGGGGGGGGCGGCGGCAACCTAACAGCAGCACTGGTAATGAGCCAACTGAAAAAACTGACAGTTCAAAGAAATCTCATGGCTTTTTGGTTAACAACGAATGGGGTTAGGGTTCCACTATGAAGGAAAAACCAGACGCTGCATGATAAAGTGAGCCCATTATTCCCTATCCTTTTCTGTGATGTGACAGGTGGAGATTTATTGGCCTGGCAATGATTCATAGGAGGCCCACAAATCATGATCGTCTAGTGCGAAACCCACTGAAGCCCACCACTCCCACTAAAACCCTAATTCTTCTTCTATTATACAAAACCAGTCCCCCACCGAGCAGTAGAACCACCTTCATGTAAAATCTGGGTATCCTCTCCCCTCTCTTTTCTAGATTTTTATGGAGTACAATATTTTGTAAAGTGGGGCATCAAGAACTAATTAGTTAATTAAATAGAACAGAGAGTTGGATCAAAAGCCGAGGGTTGTTTCTATGATGATTTTGATTTTTTTTCCAAGTATATATTTAGTGGGTAGTTTGGAGCTACCCATAATGTGGTTTACTTTACACGCATGTGTGTATGTCTAGCAGTCTAGGTCCTTCTTTGCTGTACATACAAATATAATGTGCAATGTATGGGACAAATTTGGACTCGTATAATTCTCAATTTCTTATACTTGTTTTTATCACTATCTTATGAAATACATTACAAACTCTATAGAATGCTATTTGTACTGTATCCAAAGCGTGAATAGAACTATTCTAATTTTTATTAGTTGTATTAAGGTCGGGTTAAAAAGAATTTTGAGGTGTGCTACCGCAATATATCTTCTACATATTATAGATATGCATGTATATTACGTAAACATACATATATTAGAATTTAAAGAAAGTTTAGTATTTTTCATATAAAGAGTTAAAGACCTTGCTAAGGTTGTTGATCTCGGAAAGTACGGACGCTGCAAAGGAATGCATATCTTGTTGTTCATTCTTTTGATTGAATTCACAAGGTAAGGCTACAGGTCCTATATGATGCATTTTTGTTCAATTTCTTATCAACAAATGAGGGATGGAGAGACTCTTCTAGAGTACTGATCCTTTCCCCTATTGAGGAGAGGTGGTAGGTGCCCCTCTTTCTTCAGGGTGAGGATATGTTGAACCATAAGACAAGGTGTGAAGATGGTCTCGATTAATCTTTCTATGAATTAAAAATTTAAAAATTACTTTCATATAAAACTAATTAAATTAGAGGAACAAATTTTACATTTTAGGCGAGAAACCTCCAGATATTTTCGAAGACTCAATGACAATCATGATTGAACTCCTGAAAAGAGCTGGCCAGAGAGTGCAAAAGGCCGCTCTCCTGTAATTCGTAAAATTTTCTGATTCCCATTTTGTTGTTTGAATTACCTTCTTCGTAGAGACCTTGATAAGGTAACTAATTAAGAACGTATGGGAAATGAAGGAAAGATTTCCCACTTGATGCTAATGATCATGAGGGAGTTGAAAAACTAAATCAATGATAGCTAAGTTCCTCCCCGGTTTATTCTTTCATAATTAATTATTATGTAAAAATCAAGCCAAGTGTACTTGAAAGTTGAAACAAACAATGGAAACATCCTAAGACAAAATCATGACCATAAAATTATTCGCCTTTATGAAGTTAGGCTAAAGATAACACATCAATTCCCCTTACTTGCCAAGATCTCAAAGTGACTTTATAAACCCTTATTTTTCTTAGTGCCATAGGCACTAGCTAACAATGATGTTCCAATGTAGAATTGATTGCCACGCAGCATTAACATACATGTTACATCTTAAATCCATTACCCTCCTATGATAAGGCCTTATTTGTCCTTTTTTATTTGTTTTTTGCGATGTGGGATATTGTTTCTCAAAAGGTATAATAATGTTTGTTAATCACTTGCATCTTTTTCTTGTTTATTTGGTTAATTAGCAGTTGCCATATTTTGCTACAAAGGTCATTATCTTCATGCGTTTTCGAATCCACTTTCATCCCTAATTATCTTATCTGTCCTTCCTTACCTCCATCCATTACTTTATGATTGAGGTTAACGAAAAGATGGAGAAGATCGATATTTGACATAATTATAATTCTTCTTTCAATATATATTTCATTCAAATAAATCTGGTCAGTGGGAATTTTTGGAACTCCCGTGCATAAAGGTCCGAGTCAAAATGATTCACATCCAAGCTAGTTAATTAGGAACTAAAAGTTGGGAAAAAAAGTAATTGACAGTACAATCATTGTACAATAGAAGCCTTTTGTTTATAGTCTTTTCTAACTTTATTTCTCCAAATAAAGCTCCATATCGCACATAATAAAAGAAAATTACAATTCCATTTAGTCTCAAAAACTTGTCAATGTTTTGATTAGATATATGCGCACCCGAGACTGAAAAGCAGAAGATAAAGTACATAGTTGGCAGAGTAGAGTTTCACGTGCTTTATGAAAATAAGATGGATTGATATGTGATTTAATTAGATGTTACAGCATCAAGTCGTATAAGTAGGAACCCTCGAGGAGCCCCCCCCCCCAAAACAGAAGATCTTTTTTTTTTTTGAAAGGAAGACGACAAACTATATTAAGTGAAAACTGAGGAGTACATGGAGCGATGCACAAAACATCGAAAGAACGCAATAAACATAACGAGATGCACAAACGCATCTGTAATGAAGAAAAAACAATAAAACATAATTAGATGCACAATCGCATCAAGAATAAAAGGTAACCAGGTAACCATGTGACTTAATGCCGTAAGGCATTGTTGCACTGCATATGTCACTGAAGCAGTGTAATTAGGAGAGTAACCGTAACTGTAACGGATGATAGGACCACCTAGGAGAGGCGATTCGCTCACCAAGCGATCGAAAGCGACCAAGGGTACCAATACCAGAACCTCGGCTTTAGGCAGACGAACTCTTAAGAACCAGAACCAATACCAAAACAATATGAGCGCAGCTGTTTCGGATCCAAAATCCGAATTAGGGAAACACCCGGGTCCAAAATGCGGATCCAAATCCGACCTGAATCCAAAATCAAGTCTGCCAAAGCAAACATGACCAACATCCAGGCCCAATTGAAACAGCCACAAAACCAAGCCCATACGAAAACACTCTGGGCACCCGAGCGGCTGGGCACCCTTCCTGAGCCACTCCTCCACGCCGCCGAGCCGCACAGCCGGGCCGCCGAGACAGACCGCCGCGCCTTCAGGGTAGCATGGCAGCGACTAACCCGAGAACACTGCAACCAGATGGCCTGATCGAGATGCCTCTCGCGGAACGAACCTGAACTCAGTGCCTTTATCCACCAGAGGTCAAATCGCCGCCGCCGGAGATGGTCTGATCGCCGTGACTCCAACCAACGTCGAAACCACACGGCATCAACCCTACTAGCCAGAGAGCATACCGGAAAAAGAGAGCCTGGATCCCAAATGCGATTTGGATCCACAGATTCGCAAAGGATTCTCCTTCTCGAACCTGCTGGAGGACGAGCAATATCATGCCAACCAGAAGGCGACCACAAAGCCCAGATCGAATCAATCTGAGGAGGAGTGAACGACCTCGCTTCAACACGGGTCGAGGACCTCGACTTCTGGAGAAGAGCAGAGAAAAAGGGGGAGACGGCCTGGACCGTGCTCGATAGCTGCGACACCAGGGGGAGTGCCGGAATTTTGCTCCATCGGAGATGGAGGAAGTTGCAGAGACGCATACCCATAAAACAGAAGATCTTAAAAAGGATATTCTGGTTATGATTTTATATCGAAGAATGTAAACGGTTTGAAGTTAATATATATATTTTTTTTTATTTCCAACCTCACTTATCCTTCATGTCATAACTTTTACAGTATTGGCTTTACAAATAACTAATAGGCCACCCTAACAATAGTCTGAAGTTGAAGATTTTTTTTTTTTTTTTTCATATCAAGATTTAGTATATAAGCTCTTGAGAGTCTAAAATAAAAGTTAGTTAGACATACACACAATATCTTTACAAAAGAAAAAACTTATTAAACCGGTCACAGCAATACAGATTACAATACCTATTATCTAAAGAGGAATCCGTTCAGTAGTATTGGCCATTTGTTCAACTTTCCTCTACATTTTATCAAGTGGTCATGCGAGAGGGGTAAAGCTATGGTATGTTAACATTTCTCATACATCAACTATTTTTACCACTTTAAGGACTCATGTTACCACTTTGAGGACTAATATTACTATTTTGAGGACTCATATGGTAAACTAAGAAAATTTACCACTTTAAGGACTCATGTTACCACTTTGAGGACTAATATTACTATTTTGAGGACTCATGTGGTAACTAAGAAAATTTACCACTTTAAAGACTCATGTTACCACTTTGAGGACTAATATTACTATTTTGAGGACTCAAATTACCACTTTTAAGGCAATTGTATGCATGTCATACGTTAACATTTTGTAGAATTTTTCCATGCGAGAGACATAAACAGTCATAGATAATCATGAGATGCATGATTTCTTCCCAAATGGATAACGGATATACTCCAAATCTAGTAAGCATAAATCATGAATGTATTTACTCTCATGCAAATGGTCGATTAACTGCACTTCCAAGGAAATCAGAAATCAATTCTCATATATGTACAACGAGGAATCTACAACTCAAAGCTTACTTTGACAAACAGAAAACTCAAGAATTTGAGATCTACAAGTGATTACAATTGAGATTAGGTTGAAGAAGAGAGCCCAACCCATAAATTTACAAATCTCCTTGTCTTGGACATAGTCCTCTTGTGGAAAATGGGAGATGGATCGAGATCCAAACCATTGGAACAACTTAAGAGCAATAGGATTGAGCAATTACTAAAAATATAACAAAAAGTCCAAGCCCAACAACCCATGATCAGCATGCGATATTTTCTTCTCTCGTCTTTCAGAACAAAGTTACTGATATGCAATAGCATTGTATCTTGGAAACTATGGTAGAATGGTAACAAACAAATTCAAACCAGAATAAAATTGCTACCATAAAGAAAATAGAACACCAAGAATAAATGTTGTTCAGTGTATACCTACGTTCATGTGGCAAACTGGATAAAGCTTCTTTCACTACCAGAAGAAATACTCACAACTTCTTCAAACTATAACACTAACAGACTAGAACCCATATTCGTTGAAATCGTTACTTCAAAGACTTCTTGTTGACATTTCGGTGGGTCAGCTTCTTTCTGGTGAGATACGTTTGGGAGGATTTGCGCATAACACTGGTAACAATTCTCCCGATATCTAGAGCTCCATGGTTTTCGGCCAAAGCTAGTGAGGTAGTGAAGCTAGGAATGCAATTATGTACTCGATGGAAGATGTGGTTGCCTTGGAGGGAGAGCTTTTGACGTTAAAAACCTAGGGTTTCGCTTGGTTACCAGGATTGCAGAGAACTTATGTACTTTATGGAGTACCATTTTCTAAAATTATATCTAAGGGTAGAGAGCCCTTCTAATCAGGACCAGTGAGGTAGGGAAGCTAGGAATGCAATTATGTACTCCATGGAAGATGTGGTTGCCTTGGAGGGAGAGCTTTTGACGTTAAAAACCTAGGGTTTCGCTTGGTTACCAGGATTGCAGAGAACTTATGTACTTTATGGAGTACCATTTTCTAAAATTATATCTAAGGGTAGAGAGCCCTTCTAATCAGGACCAGTGAGGTAGGGAAGCTAGGAATGCAATTATGTACTCCATGGAAGATGTGGTTGCCTTGGAGGGAGAGCTTTTGACGTTAAAAACCTAGGGTTTCGCTTGGTTACCAGGATTGCACCATTTTCTAAAATCATATCTAATGGTAGAGAGCCCTTCTAATCAAGACCACTAAAATGAGAATTTGTTGAGGACTTTCTAATCAACGGTTTGGGTGACCCACTTTTTGATTACATTACGGTAAATCAACCGTTAGATGTTTATGTATGCTTCAGTAGATCACTTCTGAAAATTTTCTTCCAAATTACTAATCGTTAAGGTACCGAACTAGATCAAATTAATAGACGAACTAAATTTGTCAAACATAAACTGTTCATGTTCATAACTGACAAATCACAATTTGAATGCTTTAACGATTTTCAATTTGGTTGAAAAATTGCATAAATGATCTACACATGAATATCTAAACATCTAACGGTTGATTTGCGGAAATGTGATTGGAAAGTGAGTCTCACAAAAAAGTCATCAACTAGTTCTCATTGTAGAGGTCCTCATTAGAAGGGCATTTGTTATAAATAGTAAGTAAATAAATGAACAAAAATCCTAGGAGTGGAAAAAAAAACCTCTCATATTTAATACAGCTTCTAAGCTAAACCAAAACTTCTCTGACCTAGCTCTACTTGGCTTTACTCGACAGTGGTGGCTTTCGATAAAATTCTCAAACATGGCTAGTAGTGGTGACCTCCGACAAGGAGGGAGGGGTTTTATCCCCTTCCTTTCTCTAGTGGGTTTGAGGGTGGTGGCAGTGGGGGTTTTCTTTGTCGGGTCCCACGCTCTGCCTTTTGCTTTCTATCTTCTTCTCGAGCTTCTGATGGAGGATAGATTGGTGGTCATCAGTGTTGCTGGTGGAACCGATGGAGATTGTCAGAGGGGTGACAGATTGGTGGTGATTAATTAGACATGCCTAGGTTGTCTGATAAAACCTGGTGTCTAATTCTGGATTCGGTATTGGGTCAAAGGACCACTTAGTTGCAGTCGTGCATCGTGGTGTTGAGTTCAGGCCGAATATTGACGTTGCTTGTGGTAGAGGTGACGCACCTACTGCGGCGGCCGAAAACTTAAGGTGGAGGAGGATTGAGGAAGACCTATTTGGGATGCTTTGATCTCTAGATGGTGTTGAGTTTCTTCTGCAGCGGTAGGGGTTGTCAGCGACGGCGACTTGAAACCTACAAACTGTTGTAAGGTATCCTCAGTAATTTCCAAGTGGGCTGGAGCTTGGTGGGATGCTGAGCTTGCTTATTGTTGGAGGGGGTGGAAGGTGACTTATCATCTTCCACTTCTAGTATTGTTTAATTTTATTTTTAGGTCGGAAAAACCAGTAGCTCGGTTGAAACCTTTTATTTCATGCTTATGAGCATCTAGATTTTTGTTAGAATAATGGTGCATAGAATTTGTAAAAGGTGGGTATACTCTAGTTTCTATTTGTTTTAAAATAGGGTCTTTGTATGCTCTAAAAAATGACATTCAAAAGACGACCTTCCGAAAGCGCTACAGGCACTTCGACTTTGTGGTCATGCCTTTTGGGCTAACCAACGCCCCAGCCGCATTCATGGACCTGATGAACCGAATGTTTCGACCCTATTTGGATCGGTTCGTGATCATCTTCATCGACGACATCCTCATCTACTCCAAGACGCAGGAGGAGCATGCTTTCTATCTCCGCATAGTTCTGTAGACGCTATTGGATCACCAACTCTACGCTAAGAAATCCAAGTGTGACTTCTGGCTCATAGAAGTAAAGTTCCTTGGACATGTCATCTCTGCAGCTGGACTTTCAGTGGACCCCTCGAAAGTCGAAGCTGTACTTAATTGGGAACAACAGCGGGACGTGACTGAAATCTACAGTTTTCTTGGATTGGCTGGTTATTAACGCCGCTTTATCCAAGACTTCTCCAAGATCACTATGTCTTTGACCAGGCCAAGGAAAGGCGCAAAGTTTAAGTGGGACGACAAGTGTGAGAACGCTTTCGTGGAGCTTAAGACGAAGTTGATGACCGCACCTGTAGTAGTTCTCCCAAACAATGTCGACCCGTACGTACCAAGTGTACACCGATGCCTCGGGGAACATACCTAGGTTGTGTGCTTATGCAAAATGGTCTATGGCTCGAGACAATTAAAGCCGCACGAGAGGAACTACCCGACTCACGACTTGGAATTGGCTGCTATCATCTTCGCATTGAAGATCTGGAGGTGCTATCTCTATAGCACGCAATTTGAAGTCTACTCAGATCACAAGAGTCTGAAGTACATCTACACTCAGTGTGATCTGAACCTACGCCAAAGAAGATGGATGGAGTATCTGAAGGACTACGAGTTCAATTTGCTCTACCATCCAGGAAAGGCGAATGTCATTATTGACGCCTTGAGCAAAAAGACGAGGAGTTCGTTATCCTGCATCTTCTTGTCACGAAATGAGACGTTGAAAACTCTGGAGGAGTTTGGCTTGTATCCCCAACATGGAAACCCTCAGGGGTATCTCGCGAATTTAACTCTGAGGCCACAATTACTACAACTAGTGAAAGAAAGCCAGTGGAATGACCCGAATACGCATAACTCTGAGCATAGATCTACGCAGGAAAAGTCACCAACGAGTGGACGGTGGGCCGAGACGGTTGTGTTAGATTTAAGGGCCGGATGGTTGTCCTTGAAAACGACCATATTAGGAAGTTGGTGCTCAAAGAAGTGTACCGTACTTGCTTCACTATGCACCCGGGAGTTGGAAAGATGTACCAAGACATGAAGCGCCAGTTTTGGTGGCGAGGGATGAAGAAGGATGCGGCCGACTACTTCGCCTGATGTGCAATATGTCAGCAAGTAAAAGCTGAACACCAACTACCAGCTGGACTACCTCAGCTACTACCTATACCAGTGTGGAAGTGGGAAGACATCACCATGGACTTCGTCAACAGATTACCACGCTCGTCACGAGGACACGACGGAGTGTGGGTGGTGGTCGACCGACTAACCAAATCCGCCCACTTCATACCGATGAAGATGGACTCACCTGTAGAGTATTTTGCAGGACTATACGTCAACACCATCATCAAATCACATAGAGTGCCGAAGACTATCGTATCTAACAGAGATCCTAGGTTCACATCAAGGCTGTGGACGAAACTTCAAGAAGAGCTTAGAGCTCAGATAATTTTGAGTTCGGCATACCACCCTCAGACCGACGGACAGTCTGAATGCACCATCAAGACTTTGGAGGACATGCTACGAGCTTGCGTATTGTACGTCGAAGAGAAGTGGTATGACTGTTTACCACTCATGGAGTTTACGTACAACAATAGTTATCACTGTAGCATAGGCATGGCACCGTTCGAAGCACTTTACGGACTGCCATGCAGGTCGCCTATGTGTTGGGCTGACGCTCAAGAATGGGCTTTACTAGGACCTGACTTAGTTCAGGAAACCACTGAAAAGATTCAAGTGGTTAAAGAGAAACTAAGAGTAGCCCAGAGTAGAAAGAAATCATATGCAGACATGCGTAGGAGACCCCTAGAGTTTGAGTAGGGGACTTTGTTTATATCAAGGTGAAACCTCGAAAGGGAATCAGTCGGTCTAGGGTCAAAGGAAAGTTGACACCCCGATATATTGGACCTTTTCCGATAGTCCAGAGAATTGGGAACATGGCTTATCAAGTAGATTTGCCACAAGAACTAGAGCATATCCACGACGTGTTCCATATGTCTCAACTTAAGAAGAGTCCGCCAGAGACCCAGCAAGTCATAACTTGGAGAGACTTGCCACTGCAAAGTGACGCTACCTATAAGACGGAGCATATACGGATTTTAGCACGAAGTACCAGGCAGATGAGGAACCGCAAGGTTCCATTGTTGAAAGTTCAGTGGACGCACCAAGGAAAGGAGGAGGTTACTTGGGAACTTGAGGCAGAGATGCGTGAGAAGCACCCCCACCTGTTCAGCTAACCATGTACAAATTTCGAGGACGAAATTTCTTTAAGGGGGTAGAGTGTAGACCCCCATACTTTTTCTTGTTTATTTTATTTTGTCGTATAACGTATGTGACTACGTATTCGTAAGGTACAAAAGTATTTGTGCTTAGGTTAAGACTTTGAGGCTATTTTAAAGGATTAAGAATTTAGAGAAAATCCAATTTGGATCTAGTAAACTTTTCTTGAAGTATCGAGGCTTAGGACAAGCCCAGAAAATTTTTCCGAAAGGATTCAGTGAAGTGTCGGAGAAATAAGAATGTTTGGAGTGATATTTTCGGAGTGGGCTTGAGGGGAATTAAGAGAAAAAGAAAATAGGAGCAGCCAAGCCCACTTGGCCCAAAATGAAGGGCAAGACGGACTTTTCACATTAATTAATGGGAGAGGTATTTAAGGCCTCTCACATCCCTCAAACCCTAGCCTCAAACCCCATTTCCTCACTTCTCTCTCTCTTCCGAGCCTCTTTCTCCCTCCTTGCGTCGCCAGCTGCCGCCGCACCACCGCCGGTGCTCCGATCCTAACCAAAATTTTCAGATTTTCTCCTCTTCATTCCCTCTACCCATTTCTCAAACCAAAACCATGAGATTTAGCCATTCAATCACCCAAAAACCCTAGAACCCAAAGCCAATTTGGGGGTTTTTGTGATTTTTTCATTCTAAGTTCAATCAAGGTAATATCCCTCCTAATCTAGCCTCTATTCCTCCGATCTATACTTATTTCTTATCAAATTTGAGTTTTTGATTTTATTTGTGGTTTTGGTGCATGAACCCGATTTTCCCTTAAACCATGAGGCTAGGCTTCAGATTTGGCAAGGATTTGTGGTAAGGATCTATCCCATGCAACCTTGTTTTGAGTTTTTGGGTTGTGATGTTGATTTTGGACGGATTTGTAGGTGAAGAAGGCCAAGGAGGAGGAAAGGCCGTGAGTTTTGGAGAAGAAAGGGTAAGGAATGAGTTTTGGGAAAACCCTTGAATTTTTGGAGTTTGTTTTGTTGATTTTGAATTTTGTTGAGCTATTTTTGTTGGTGGAAAATTGTGAAAATTGGATCTTTGAGGAGGATTTAATTAGTAGAAATTTATTTGTTTAGTTCTCAAAGTGTTGAAAATTGGTGTTGAAGATTTTGGTGATTTTGTTGTGTAATTTTGACCAAAAGAAAAAGAAAAGGAAGAAGAAGAGAAAAGTCTTTATTTTGGAAGAAAAAGAAAATAAAGAAATGAGTAAAAGTTGAATTAAAGGAGTTTTACCGTAGTAAAGTGGTAAAAAGTGAAGAAGGTGAAAGTAAAGGTAAATTCAATGAAAGGAGGTAAAAGGTAAAAATGAAAGTGAAGAAGTAAAAACTACGATAAAAGTAAAAAGATGAAAAAGAAGGAGTAAAAAGGGTAAAAGTAGAAGTAAAACTTTATTTATAATTATTTACTTATTTATTTTTAATAAATAAGAAATAATAGTAAAGAAATGGATACTTGGTCAAAAGTCAGAAGTCAAAGTCAAAGGTCAAAAAGTCAACTCTAAAGGTTGACTGACCTCATAAAACGCTAGGATCGACTCGACTTTGGTCGCTCGAATTGGTGATAGTTTAATGGAGCGATAAGCATTATTTTTATTTATTTATTTATTTTATTTATTTATTTATATTGTTTTTTTTTTTAAGAAAGAAGTTAGTTTCCCAAATTAGTAAAAGTTGAAAGAAATAATAAATTGCCTCATTGAAATAAAAATGATTTAGTATGCGCGATTACTTAGAGTTGGTCACGATGTTTACCCGGATAATTACTTACAAACTAAGTAATGGTTCAGGAAACACGATCGTTAAAGAAGCTTAAGCAGAAAACACCGGAGTGTGGAATACACCGGCATTTCTAGGTAGGGTGAGTTGTCCCTTCCTTGTTAGAGGCTTTTCTATATACGTGGAATGCTCTAGTATAATAGTATGTTGCTTGCAAGTACGTTTTTGGTTGTTCATTAGTCGATGCGTCGTGATATCTGTGTTTTCATAACTTATAATTGCTTATTGCGAAAACCGAGGCTAGACTTGTATGTTGAGATACTGTACCCCATTGCATGTTTGTACTTGTGACATGAAAGTAAATGGGACCTAAACGCGTTGATTCCTAGGCATCCCACGGTGTCAATAACCGTGAACCTCTGGAGGGGGCTGTGCTCCTATGTGCGTCGAGCAAGGGTGAGTACCGACAGTGAACCAGTCATAGGACACTCAGGGCCAAGAAATGGACACTTTCGCTACTTGTAGTCACAAGGACTATAGAGTAGTTGTGTAATACCCCGAAAATTCAAGTTAATTTCCGATGACATTTTGGAAATGATTTTGTGGTCATGGGAGAAAGTACGAAGCTCGGAGGAGTGGTGGAATTAGTTCAAACAAGTTTTATTCGAAAACGAACATAAGTTAGGGGCTCGTGAAAAGTTGACTTTTTATACTTACGGAATTTGGGAAAATTTCCTTCATGAAAGTCGTAGAGCTCGTCGATACGATCTCGTGCATATGTGGAACGTAATATTTGGAGTTCGTATGATTAAGTTATGAATTTTCGAAAATTGGGAATTTTCTATAAATAGGAAATTTTCTGATTTTATTTTCATTTAAGGACGAAAAAATTTCTTTTTGCGGAAAAGCCCCCAGCCCTCTCCGTTCTCTCTCCTCTGTTTCTCGTCAGACCCGGCGGGTCGTGTTCGACCCGACCCGGATGGTTCTCTCCCCTCCGGCCTCCTCCGGCCACGGACCCGGACCCCCCTGTGATCGCCGCTCCACGCCCAGCCGTTCCCTCCCATCGCTTCGCCGAGCCGCTGCCCCCAAACCTGGATCGAAGATGCTCAGCCAAGCGGATTCGGACCCGACCGGATCTCCTACTTCCGGCGACCACCCGACAGATTTCTTCGACTTTTTGGGTTGTCCTCCTTCCCCTGATCATCCTCATATCCTCCTTGCACGACGATTTTGAGTGTAGAGTGAAGGATCACGAATTGAAGATTCGACGTCCCTGATTCAATCTGGAAATCTGATCAGACGGCCCAGATTAATCCAACTTCCAAGCATGATCTAGGACGATCTAGGCCGAACCAGACTTAGCTCCAGGTATGAAAGTCGATCAATCCTTCATTTTGAACCAGTTTGTAGTTGGTCACTTTGCCATCGGAGGTGGTTGACCCGGCGTTGACCGCCGCCGTTGACCAGTAGCTTGTGGCGGCGCGTGGTGGCGCGTCCAGCCATATTTTGGTGTTTTGTTTTCAGTATATTCATCTACGCATCGATACGGTCGTTTGGATATATTATAAGGTCATTTTGGAGAAAGTTGATGCATGCTAGGGTTTCGGTTTTTTATGCATTACTTTCGGTTTACGATCTGCGAAGATCTGACCGTCGGTTTTGCTTCAAATTTTAATATGTTGATCGTATGACTGTCCCGATGACCTTGTGTGGTCACGGGCGAAGATCTGACCGTTGGATCTTCGTATAATTGAGAAATGGTGATTCGGAAAGCGATTCGTGAGAATCCGACCGTCAGATTTTCGTATAATTTTGTGGAGATGTTTGTAATGACGATTCAGGAAGATCTGACCGTTGGATCTTCGTGATAATTTTGGAGGATGATCCTGAGGGCGATCCGTGAGGATCCGACCGTTGGATCATCGTATGATTTCTATCCGACCGTTGGATCATCATTAAATTAGAATCCGACCGTTGGATTTCCGTATATGTGTGCTTTTGAGCTGTTGGCTAAGTTAAGATCATTATTGGATTAGGTGATCGACGGATTTATTTGGCGGACGATTCGTGAGATTGTTAATTGAGTTGTTAAGAAGACGCAGCGGGAATTTAGAGGTGAGTAAACCTCACGTGGTTCATATTACGAACCAAGCACTTTTAATTAATTTATTTTGTTGTAATTGTGTGAAAAATATTTATGGAGTAAATATTTGTTTTAAATCATATGGACTTGATCAACTACGGTCCATAGGTAAGTAAAATGATTTTAATTATACAAAATGAGTTTCACAATTTTTATGCTTGATTTATAGTTGGTATTAGTGGTCATTCCTGAGTGGGTGATTACGTATATATATATTTACGTGATTATACGTGGAATGGTGTGACATTGAAGAGTGTGGAATTGTGATGATTTAATTATTATGGATTGAGATATGTTTTACCATATTTATATGTGATGATGATGATTGATGAGTTCATGTTGATATTCATGGTTGACATTGTGGGATGTATAGAGGTGGAGAATGTAGTGCTCTGAGGACATGGGAAAAGTCCGAAGAACGCCGGTTAAATAATAACCGAGATGTAGTGCTCTGAGGACAGGGGAAAAGTCCGAAGAACGCCGGTTAAATAATAACCGAGATGTAGTGCTCTGAGGACAGGGGAAAAGTCCGAAGAACGCCGGTTAAATAATAACCGAGATGTATACCGTTTACTTGAACCTTGGCCGAGGTGACAGGTAACGATGTAGTTAGAGCTCTAACGTGTTGTTGGGATGAACCAAAGTGGTGATTTAGGGGGTTGAGTGATTGTAGGACCAAAGTGGTGATATTGTGGTTAGAGGATTGTGGAAATGTATTCGTTGTGGATTTCCGTGTGCTGTTTGATGTTTCCTTGCAGACGTTGAGATTGTTGGTTGTTTACTTGAGTTAAAGGAATAGTAATTTAATAAATCAACAGTTCTTTCTTGTTTACTCATACGGGCTGTCAAAAGCTTACCGGGTTTTGTGTTGTTGCAATCCCGGTACACTATTCAAACTGTGTAGCGGGCACTAATACAGGTCAGGAGGATCAGGAAGGTGATCGAGCTGCGTAGAGTAGCTGCAAGTGAGTTA
Source organism: Rosa rugosa (assembly GCF_958449725.1). Classification (NCBI taxonomy): domain Eukaryota; kingdom Viridiplantae; phylum Streptophyta; class Magnoliopsida; order Rosales; family Rosaceae; genus Rosa; species Rosa rugosa. The sequence goes on along the minus strand of NC_084823.1, from coordinate 3,751,619 downwards.
TTCTGATTTTCTATTGAGAGGTTTGTTATGCTCATTTAGAGCTTTACAATTTTACTTGTGAGAGTGAATTTGTAATAATAAACTCGAGGTCTTCGAGATTTTATATTTGAGTGACGAGTGGTGTGTTTGTTTCTGAAAAAAAAAATTCAGGACGTTATTTGTAGTCGTTTTATTCATGTTTCGGACTTTGAATTGATTATTCAAAATTCGGGGCGTGACAAGTTGACCGGTTCTAGAAGGATGACGAACCGCGTTAGCCACCGATTGTTTTAGATTAGCTGGCAGGTAAGTATCTTGGATCTCCAAGTTGTGTGAAGCATGCTGCATATGATTTTCTGACGAAGACAACAATGATTGTTTTTGTTTGCATTTGTTTTACTTGATTTTACAAATGCGCGCAATCTATATTCTAGTAGCTACGTTTTACTTATTAGTTTTCAAACCTAACTAAGGTTGGGTCGGCCCCTATTGGGCTAGCAATGCTCACCCCTACATTTCAGGTTACAACGAGGTCACTGCGGAAGATCTGGATTAGAAGTGGGTCGTTGGCCGAGTCTGTGTGTTGCTATCCCTGTTGCTTGAAGTCCTTCCCTTTGGGTACTCTATCAATTTACTTGCTTTTGTTTCAATGCTCAGTTGAACTCTGTGAGGTCCGCCTACCTGGGAGCGCGCCTCACCCTTTGTTTTATTATACCTGTTGAACCCCTTTAATTTCCGTTCTGATGTAAGCCCTAAGGCGTCACAGTGCACTTGCCCACTTTATTTTTGAAGTATTTCCAAACTTGTTAATTTGAACATTGGGTTGTTGATCGAAAGTTCTTTCTTAAAAGTTTTATTTGTCTCCTATTTTCTAAAAACTCGTATTTCAAAAGGCCTTATAGTATTAAGTTGGTAGGTCTACGGTACGTCTATGACGTATCGAGCTCCTATTAGTTTAATATTACGGCGCTGTGGTATACCCACTCGGGTCGCCACATAATCAATGTTCGATTAGGTTTTTCTTGTATGATTCAAATTCTGTATTGTAATCCTCTATATAAAGAAGTCCCTATTACCAATGAATACATCAATCATTCTCCAAATCTCTTTCCTTAAAACAAAACTGTTATTGTTGGTTAATAATTTTTTTTTTTTTGCAATACAATAAATTTTTTATTGAGGGCCAGCAACATTATTTTTTTAAGTCAGTATTGTGTTTATTAAGGAAATACAATTTTTTTTTTTACAGTGAGTCAATAATTTTTGTAATTAAGGATCAGTTAAGTTCTCCATTACTGATACATCGACTCACCAGCCACGTGTTGATATGCATTTGTCATCATCTTTTATAACAAAGGTGAAGCTTTTTCGATCGGTTTAGAGAAAGGGGTAGAGCTCTCTCTTCCTGTCTCTGTCTCTATTTGAAGCAATGGATAATGAGATGGAGGGCATAAAGGTCATGAAAAATAAACAAAAAGAGGTGAAAATAATTTTTTTTTTTAAACTTTGGAAATAAAATCACTTATTGATAAAAAAAATTAGACTTAATGGGAAATCCCTATTTTTTTTTTTTAAGGAGAACTGAATTAAATTCCATTAAAATAACGACATCTCTCGGTCAAGCTAGAGGAATTCGAAAATTCCACAAGCAAAATAACCAAACTAGAAAATGAAAATGCAAAAAGTAAAAAACCCTACACCTATCCAACCCTAAATCAAAGCAACCGACATGACAAGCATTGACGCCTAAGACCTTCATGGTGTACATCGCCACTCATCAAATCAACACACAGCAATAATCAAGAGCAGTACAGGATGTCAGCCGAGCCAAGCTCAATTTTTCAAAGCAAGAAAATTGAATTGCTACCACTCCCTCCAAAAAGCCCACAATAGGCCTGATCCAATCAAAGAAAGGGAATAAGAGAATGGGCTTGCCCATTCACCAGTCCGGCGGCCGGCCATGGACCTCCACCATTGCCATGGTCAAGTCTGGACCACGACCTGGAGCAACACCACACAAGCCACCGCCCCCAAGCCTAGATCATTGCCAAAGACGGACTAGATCATCAAAGTCTGGACCACGACCTGGAACAGCCGCCGACAACAAGCCTTCAGTCGCCGCCAACAGAAAAGATCAAACCAGTGCAGCAGCTGTCGAATCCAATTACCGGCGAAGCCCGAACACCCTCAACCACCACCGCCTTTTGCCGCAGCGATTGAAGCCTCTCCGACGTACCTGGATCAATCATCGACGCCCGCGTAAGAACTGCACAACGTCGAGCCTCTCCATCGCCGCCGCCAGCACACGAAACCCTTTGGTTACACCTAAACGAGGTCGCTCCGAATTTCCCGGAGGCCTCCCCTCACCTCGTACTAGGAAATCCCTATTTTAATAAAACTTTTCAGTGGAATAATTTTTGGTTAAATTAGACTTATGAAACATTATCCTCTTTTTGAAAAGCTTTCTTTCAAATCCTGGTGACCTAGAATCTGATGGCACTGTGAGCATGCAATTGCTGGTCTTGATCGACATGCTTATCAGTTCATCCTCGACATAAAGATGCAGTAGATGGGAGCGGTTGATGAAATTAAAAAAAAAAAAATCAAAACTATGCGTGTGAATTTAGAAGGAATAATGTGTCTGGCCGAGGTATGTAGATCAGTGACTTGGTTTTTACTTTATAGACATGATCTTCATCTCATTCTCCTTTGGCTGTTGATATCATATTTGGCTATTCATTCATTTTAGTCCTGTTTTGGCCTTTTTATCCTTATTTTGTTCGTGCATACTGCATAGTAGCTAGTTTGGCATGCATATATGGTCTTTATCTTGATGTATATGGCGAGATTGTTCTTTGATTTTACTATTTTAGTACTATTATTTCATCAAAGCCGACTCTGCTCAGAAAAAGCTCATAAGCGTGATTTAATTAGTAATATTTTTTCGTAAGATCGGTGTTAAAAATATGTCTTTAGACATGAGAGTGAGGAATAAAACCATAAAAAACCTACTTTTCACTATGCCAAAAAGGCCTTCAGACGACACGCATCAGACGACATAAGTTTTGTTTTATGTCGTCTGAGTTTTTCAGACGACATAATTTTTTTTTCTGTTGTCTGAATATATACTAAAACCATACTGGTTTAATTTGGAAAAATGGTGAGCATTCAGACAACACATTTGTGTAGTTGTAGAAGGTGGTGATTTCCTATCTCAAATTTGGATAAATGGCAAGAATTCAGATAACACATTTGTGTAGTTGTAGAAGGTGGTGATTTCCTATCTCAAATTTGGAGGGATATCTAAAAGTTGATTGAGTTTTTTCCCTCTCAAATAGCCACGCCCTAGTTAACTGGAAAATGTTGTGACATTCAGACAACATTTAAATGTTGTCTAAATGTGGGGGTTGTTTTAAAATTTCCTAAATTATTTTGACTTGTGCTATTTGTCATTTTGACATATATCCCTTCTCACTCAGTTCGACCATGACTAAACACTACTCAAACATCACCCCGCGCGCTCTCTCCTTCTCACTCAACTCTCTCAACTCGACCTAGAACTCGCGAAACTAGAAAACTCAAACACCAGCCTCTCTCCTTCTCATTGTGCTCTCTCAGATCTCGATTTTCACTCTCTCTATTCTTCTTCATAGTCTCTCCTTCTTCTTCTTAGTCTCTACTTCATCTTTCATGTTCGTATTAATGGAGCTCTCCAGCAAGAGCTGTTTTCAAATCGGATATTGGTAAGCAATTTAGGGTTTCAATCATTTTGTAGTTTAGGATTTCGACGGGGTTCAATCTTCGATTGATTTTAGGGTTTTTTTTTTCTGCAAATGATTTGTGTTTTGGGGTTTTTTCAACTGGGTTCTTCCATGTTGTCAAACAAGAACTCTTTCTTCTTTCAATTAAAGCTGATTTGTGTTTTGGGGTTTTGAGTTTGGGTATAGTTCTTCAATTTTGTAACACGTTTCTTCTGTTTTGTTGGTCTTGTTAGGGAAACTTGGTGCTACAAAAGGATTTTCTGGCAAGGCTCACTGCTCGTAGTGTAGTGCAGAAAAACAGAAGGCTTGTTTGTCTAAATTTCTGGGGAGTCTTTTTCCCCAATCAATTTATGGGTCTTGTTTAATCGAGTTCTTCAGTATCAGAAACTTTCTTTTGGTAAGAACACCTACTTTCTGTTAAATCTCTGTTCTTGAATCTATTCAAGGTTGTTGTGGAATGCACTTTTGATTATTATCTGGCTATGGTGACTCCATTAGGATGATTAGGACTGGAAAGGGTCAAGTTCAATTACTACACACCATGTGTTTGAAGTTATGCCTCAAAGACAACACCCAAGCTGAACCAGTGGGCTATTCCATGATTTTCGAAAAACCTATACTCCTTGTTTCACTCTCAGTCTTTGATAGCTTAAAATAGACTCTTCAATGATCATTTTGAACCTGGTTTCATGAAAAACAGAGTGAAAATGAGATACTTATGCTATTTTGAAGTTACTGCACTGTTTCAGGAATTCTGCAGAATTCAGCGTTCCTGTCATTTCAAATTCTTGTTTGACCATTCATTTGAACTTCGAATAACATGAAATTTTGAAAAATAGTAGCTTTGCATGTCTACTTTAAATCTGGAGAGTTGTGATTAAAATCATTGAAAGGATGATTGTTGGTGAATTTTTCTTTCTTGTTACCAGTTTTCTGAGAACTTTTCAACTTGCAGCTTTTGGTACAAGATTAATGATTTGAGAAACTTTTACTCTCTTGTCAGTCCTCAATCTTTAGTACATTGGACTAAACATGCAAAGCATTCCTTGAGTCTTAAATTTCAGTTCGAAAGGTTTCATCCATGTTCAAAAGTAACTACAAAGCTCTGTTTTCTGTGTATTCTGATTAGTGCATTCTGATTAGTGTCTTCTTTTTAAAATAAGTCTATAAAAGTGTGGCTTCATAGATGAGCATATTACCTACGGCCACCAAGTATATTTGGTTCTATGTTCATAATTTATAATGTTTCTTTGCTTTCATTATTTATACTTGTTTATAGCCCAACTTCTTTTTGGTACAGATCTGTCGGGCACTTGCTTATATACAGAATGGCATTGGCATCTGTCACCGTGACATCAAGCCTCAAAATTTACTTGTAAGATTATTTTTCCATACGGATGGTTGCTTTTGTATGACTCTAGATATCTTGTCTGATACCGATTCACTGGGTTCCTTAGCAGAGCCATTGGACACATGACCTATATAAGACTTCTACTGGTTTTACAAAAATTAATCAACTACATGTAATATTTTTTGTATTAAATTTATTGGTTATGCTCAAATCCTACCTGTGCATATTCAGGTAAATCCACACACACATCAGCTGAAACTTTGTGATTTTGGGAGTGCAAAAGTCTTGAGTGAGCCAGACAGAATTGTTGGGGAGCTATTGCAGCCTGGGGGATATCTCAAATTGATTGAGTTGGGTCTTGAAGGTAAGCAATCACCTAATCTAGAATTGTGTGCATTGTGAATTTTTTTAATTTAACTTCATACTTCTGCTAAAGTTGAATGATTATTACTAAACTAGTACCTAAATTTTGATGAACATTGAACAATATCTATTCTCACAAGAAACTTGCTTTAACTTCAATTTGAGTAAGTCACAGAGATCTGAGCAAAATGCTAGCTCTTGGGAGTTCCACTATCAGCTTCAGAGCAAGCAGTGGCTGCAATCATTTGCTCAAAGAGCTTCAGGTCTTTCTCTCTTCTTCACTTTCTGTGTTTCTTGTTGTTTCTAAACAGTAAAATTTGTGACTTTTTCTAATTGGGTCTTCTTCTTCTTCTTCTTGGAAGCTTGCTTTTTCATTATGCGTTTTCAGCCTACTTTTAAGTTTTTTTGCTCTGTCAAAAGGAGAGCATTGATTATTTCGCTAAAATGTGTCATAATGGAGCTTTAAATTAGGGGTCTTTTATGTTTTCTTTGAATTATTAGAGAAAGTAGATGTGTCTTTCCACCTTTTTAAGTTAATAGGCTCCGTGGAATGTGATCTGTTCACCATAGTTTTCAAATTCAGTTTCTTTGTATCATTGTGTATACTCGATCATGGTTTTTATGAAAAATATGTGTTTGTATATATTAGGGATTTTTTTTTCCTGTTTTATTTCTATTTTTCTTTTCTTCTAATGGGTTTCGCCAATCTCTGGAATTTCCCACTATTTTCCTTGTAATCATGGTAAAATTGACCGGTTAATTATCTATGTTGTATTCATTTCCTGGCTTTTTGTGTAAGTGTCTTCCTGAATTTTGAAGTTCCTCAATTTTACTTTTCTATTTCAATGGATTTTTTGAGACTAGGGTTCTGTTCACTTGTTTTTCTTATGGGATTTGACTTTCTGTTGGTTCTTCCAAAATGCTCATTCATCTGTGGTAATAAACCAGGGATGCTACTTGGCCGGAATGAAGTTGCTAAAACTTTGGGTTCTTGACTTTTGTTTCCCAATTTCCATAATTCAGCATTACTACTTCATTTATCTTAATTTTGAAGATTTTCTCTGTTATTTTTCTGCTATGCAAGTTTTGATGTGTCATAGATCACGAGAACGGTGCTTGTGTGTTTCCTTTGGTTACTTTTCGAGTTTTCGTTAATAAAATGTTTGTTACCCCATGTACTTCTGGCAAAATTTTCACACTCTCCCGTGAAGTAAAGAAAATGTGAACGGAAATAACCGTTTTTGTGAATGGTGATACAGCAATAACCGTTTTTGTGCTTCTGCTTTGCAGCAAATATGGAATGACATTGGTGAGAGCGCGGCAGACCAAGACCGCATGTTGTTGGAGTTGGAAAGGGAATGCTTAGAAGTTTACAGGAGGAAGGTTGATGAAGCTGCCAATACCAAGGCACGCCTTCATCAGTCCGTTGCAGCAAAAGAAGCTGAGCTCGCCACTCTCATGGCTACTCTGGGGGAACTCAATATTGATTCACCGGTAAAGAATCAAAACTCAGACTGTTGTGGAAATGATCATTTATTGACCATTTTTTGTTCTCGTACTAGCAGTTTTGCTCTCCTATTTTCCAATTTGGGTCATTTATTTGTCATATTTGTGATTAATATACTGTGATTGAATGGCTAGGTTTGTTATTGTTTATCATTCAGATCTATATGGGTACATTTGGATTATAATACTTCTCAACTAGAATTTCTTACCACGATTATCAGATGTAGGGAAGAATGCCCTTTGGCTTTTTATAGTTCTGAAGATTCTAGCCTGTAGAAGAATTTTGTTTAATAAGTGTCTTTCCCTGTTATTAAATGTTGGTAATACTGTTCTGCTTGGTAATCCTTATATGAACCTTGTGTACTGATTGTGGCTACCAGCTGCTGTTTCAGTTGCATATGTTTACTAATTCACAACATAATTTTACAGATACGGAGAGAAAAGAGATCAAGTTCTTTAAAAGAGAAACTCGCATCTGTTGCACCACTGCTAGACAATCTAAAAATGAAGAAAGAGGCACGAATGAAGCAATTTTCAGATATAAGGACACAAATTGAGAAGATCAGAGAGGAAATATCTGGTTACGATCATCTCAACAGTTCTTTGATCAGTTCATTAACCCTTGATGAACATGACTTGTCATCGAGGAAGCCATAGTTCAGTAGTTTCTAAACTGTTTTTGTCTCTTCTTTACATGACTGGATTGCCCATATGTTACACGAGTTACTTCTTATATATATTAATACTTTTCCCATTAAACCTGTAGGTTGAAGATCTTGCTGACTTTTCCTTCCAGACAATGCCTATGTATATAGATGTGGATGATGGGAGAACTAAGGTAGGAATCCAACTGGTCTTTTGGATTCCACACTAAATATTAAGTCCACTTCATACTCATATAGACCTATTTATTCTTGTATTTTAGCCGTAATCTTTATAACCTGCCAAGATTGTGTGCACTACAGGCCACGAATATAGGACTGCAACAGGACTATTGTCTTGTGCCAAGTGCCAAGAGATTTTATTCTCCTATATTCTTTCCTGACGAGGAATCTATCAAAGAAAGTGATGGTCTTCTTCTCTTCTTGCAACTCAGTAAAATTCCACTCTGTTCAGCTCTTACTTGTTTTATTTTCCTCCTAAATTAATGTACTCTTTCAAGTACTAATTAAGGCATTTATTTCTGTCTTCATGATTAGGTTTCTTGGAAACAATAAGTTGAATGGCGCTCTTTCTTAATCGAAAAGCTCATCTCTTCTCAATGTGTAAGTACTTCAGCATGTTTTCCTTAAACATCATCATAATTCATTACACTTGGAGTTTTCTGATTTTTCTGATAAGTATGTTCTGTATTTGATGAACTCATCTGAGTCATCTCTTTGTTGATAAATATAATGTACTTACTTCGGCTTTATCTGAACTGTACAATATCAGCTTCAAATTAATATGATGCAAAATCATATATCAGAGTATTGATAGGTTTGACCAATGCCTGAATTTTGATAATGGTCATGGTATTATTATATTTAATTATATTTACGTAGCTTGTATCTTTTCTGCAGATGAGTTAAATGCCTCACTAAGCTGCACATGAGTTAAATGCAGACGAGTAGACCACCTACCAGATTTGCAGCAAAGGTTTTTGTTCTTTTTTCTGCAATATCTTGTTCCTCATTGAGAATGAAGACTAGTTGCTCTTGTAATATGCAGCATAAGTCTATATGGGGGTCAAGAAAGATTTGTGTCTCTGCAATGGGTCAGCAGGTTTGTGTCTCTGCAAGCTCACTGGCCATTCCGTTTTCTATGACCACTTCTATGATTTGGGTGATTCCGTTCATGATCAGATTGTGAAACTAGTACAGCAGTACAGCAGTATAGCTAGCTAGTTCCTTTATTAACTTGTGTCTAGTAGAAATTTTTCATTCATTAAGCATTTAGACTTGTCTTCAGATCCAGATTAGTATATATGAGTTATTTTGAACTGAAGTTCATGATTAAGTTTGTGTACATGAGATACTAGTGGATTAATGGAAATTGCAATGAATGATTTTGAATGTGGATTTTATGGTTTCATACTTTCATTAATGGGCAATTTTAATTTCCAGAATGCATGCATACCAATTGTACAGGGGACTACTAAAATGTGTCATCACAAACTGCAAGCTACAACAAAAGCACACCAAAATGTGTGGTTGCAGCTGCACAGTGTATAACAACAACAAATAAGTGTGATTGGACATGATTACAGACAATATAAAACACGTACTATTAGTGGTCCTTGTTATATTCAGACTACAAAAATTTGTCGTCTAAATAATCTCAAACGACAGTAAATTGTCGTCGTAATGAGATTGACATAACAGAAATCTATTGTCTAAACCATTTCCCAACATCACATATGTATAATTGAAAAATCTTTCACACAACACTTAAATGTCATACAAATCAACTATAGAACGACATTTAATTGTCCTCTGATACACTTTACGACCACATATAATTGTCGTGTAAAGTAAATTAGCACAACCTTTAAATGTTGTTGTATGAGAGAAGACACTACATATGAGTCTTCATATTTCTTATTTAAGGGCATTCAGACCACACAAATAAGTCTTGCAATATGCTTCACAGAATAGTATTTCAAAAAATATGTCATTGTTTTGTTTATCAGACAATACAAAACCGTTGTTTGAATGCTTTTAAAGAAACAGATCACAATGTTCCCAAAATGCAAAACTCATCAGACGACACATTTTTTATGTCGTCTGAATTTTCAGACGACAGAACTCTTCTGTCGTTCGATACGCCCAAGACACGACATCGTACTAGACGACACATTTTTGTTCGTTCAGACGACAGAACAGTTCTGTCGTCTGAAGGCCTTTTTGACATAGTGTTTCCAATTTCCAGATATAATCAAATTAAACCATCATAGAGGTGAGATGGGCCTAATATAGAACACATAAATTGTAAATATCAAATCCCAGACCATACAATTAATTATACAAGGTATATCCCTGCATGTTTTATTACAATAAGGAAACAATATTTGATATTGCTCTAAGTAGAAGAGGTTCACATGCACAGAGGGAAATAAGTACAAGACAGAAGCACATTCTTGATTCAAAATTCATCAGGTAGTCAAACCATTAAGAGCAAGCAATTGCCCACATGTTATCACAGTTATTGGATTTGACAAACGCAATCTTCGAGTTGAGAGGTGTTGAGAAACTTGCTTCTGGACGGGATTGTGTACTAGAATTTAAGGATGCAAATGCTGTCTTCACAATAGAGAGCACTTCCCCTGCAACTTCATGTGTAGGAGGGTAAATGTGTTGGTCACAACCGGGACTTGATGGGCTGGTAATGCAGCTGATGATGATGCCGGTGACGATGATAAAGATGAGAAAAAAATCTCCTGGATGCCTTCCCATGACTATTTCCAGTGTCACCACTCCAAAGCTATAAACATCGCATTTCTCGTTCACTTCCATAGTGTAAGCAAGCACTGTTCACAAAATTCAAGCTCTTAGCAAGGCCAACATTAGTACATAGATAGGACTATTGAATGAAAGCTTAAACAAATTGTATTAAACATAAGCCATAAACCAAATCAAATCATTAAATTAAATGTTCAAAACATTTTGGGGTAGCAAAACAACCTTCTTGAAGTAGAAAAGAATACTTCAATTCAGGGTTAATTCGATAATTCTATTCATCCCACAATGAGGGTATATATATAAGTACAAAGGAGTAGTCTAACTCTAATAGGAAACAATCTTTCCATAATTACAGGATATCCTAATTAAATAAAATCCTAATTACATACAGATTTACAGCGATTCTACACTCCCCCTCAAGTTGGTGCATAGATGTCTATCATGCCCAACTTGTCAACTGAGCTGTCAAATACCTTCCTAGACACTCCTTTAGTAAGAACATCAGCTAATTGCTCCTCTGAGTTTACAAATGGAAAGCGAATAACCTTTCTGTCAAGATTTTCTTTAATAAAATGACGGTCAACCTCCACAAGCTTTGTTCTATCATGCTGAACTGGATTATGTGCAATCTCAATGGCAGCTGTATTATCACAACGCAAATCCATAGGCTTTTTAAGCTTGTAACCCAGGTCTTTCAAGACATTACGAATCCACAACATTTCACAGACTCCGTGTGCCATACCTCGGAACTCAGCTTCTGCACTTGATCTGGCAACAACTTTCTGCTTTTTGCTACGCCAGGTGACAAGGTTCCCTCCAACAAAAGTGAAGTACCCAGATGTAGAACGTCTGTCAGTTTTATCACCAGCCCAATCTGCATCTGTGTACCCAATAACTTCCAATTCATCTTTTTTCTGAAACAGTAACCCTTTACCTGGCGCCATCTTCAAGTACTTCAAAATACGAAAGACTGCATCCATATGCTCTTCACTAGGACAATGCATAAATTGACTAACAACACTCACAGCATAAGCAATATCAGGTCTAGTATGTGAAAGATAAATCAACCTTCCTACAAGACGTTGATACCTCCCTTTGTCAGTTGGAACTTGATCAGGATAAATAGCAAGTCTGTGATTCATCTCAATGGGTGTCTCCATTGGTCTGCAGTCCAGCATCCCTGTTTCAGCAAGTAAATCAAGGACATACTTCCTTTGTGAAAGCAAAATCCCCTTCTTAGACCTTGCAACTTCAATACCCAGAAAATACTTCAGTTGTCCCAGATCCTTCATTTCAAACTCCTTTGACAGATACTTTTGCAATTCATTCATCTCTTTCGGATCATCCCCTGTAACAATCATGTCATCAACATACACAATAAGAGCTGTAATCTTACCATTCTTGCGTTTGATAAACAAGGTATGGTCAGAATTGCTCTGTCTGTACCCAAAGGCTTTCATGGACTTTGAAAATCTTCCAAACCAAGCTCTTGGAGACTGCTTCAGGCCATACAAAGACTTCTTCAATTTACACACCTTGCCAACATCAGTTGGGTAATTCTTAACACCTGGGGGCATATCCATGTACACTTCTTCCTCCAAATTCCCATTAAGAAACGCATTCTTCACATCAAACTGGTGCAAGGGCCAATCTTTGTTTGCTGCAAGTGAGATTAGAATCCGGACAGTATTAATCTTTGCCACAGGTGCAAAAGTCTCCTCATAATCAATCCCATAGCGTTGTGTATATCCTTTGGCAACCAACCTCGCTTTGTATCTATTAATAGTTCCATCTGCATTAAGCTTCACAGTAAATACCCAACGACATCCTACAGTCTTCTTTCCAACCGGCATAGGTACTAGCTCCCATGTTGCATTTTTCTGAAGAGCTTCCAATTCTTCATTCATCGCCTTTGTCCATTTTGGATTCATCAATGCATCCTGCACGTTACTAGGAATAGATACAGTAGATAATTGATCAACAACAAGTGCATGTGACCCAGAAATCCTATGGTTAGACATAAAATTAGCTATAGGGTATTTAGCTTTGGCTTTGATATCTGGTTCATATTGTTTCTTAGGAATTCCCTTGGTAACCCTTTGTGGTTTCCTAGGTTCGACACTTTCTAACCCAGAAGACTCATTAAAGTTTAGGGGTACCTGAGGTAGATCATTCTGACTGGGATCTTCAGTTGGTGGGGCAGAAGGGGGAATATCTTGTGTGTGAGCTTCGGATACGTCTTGATTTTGTTTCAAACTATCCAGAAAAGTCGTCTCTTCTGTCTCGGAATTCACAACGCTCTGTTCGGCAGTTTCAGCAGTTGCATTCTCTGTTTCGGAATTCACAACACTCTGTTCGGCAGTCGCATTCTTTGTTTCGGAATTCACAACACTCCGTTCGGCAGTCGCATTTTCTGTTTCGGAATTTACAACACTCTGTTCAGCAGTCGAATTTTCTATTTCGGAATTTACAACACTCTGTTCGGCAGTTGCATTTTCTGTTTCGGAATTTCTACCTTCAAATCGTTCCTCCAAATCTTCCAAGTCTTCAAAGACATCAAAATCAATAATAGAACAAGGATTCCCTTCATAACCTCTCTCCCCCTGAAGGGAAGACTGAGAAGCTCCCCCTGAGTAATATGGCTCAGATTCACGGAATGAGACATCAAGAGATATATGTATAGTGCCAGTAAGAGGATCATAACATCGATAACCCTTCTGGAAGTCAGCATAACCAACAAATATACACTTACGGGCACGGGGATCAAGCTTGCTACGTTGAGGCTTGGGAATATGAACATAAGTTGTGCACCCAAACACCCGGGGCTCCAAATTAGGCATAGAAGGGATGGTCAAAAGTGTATGAAGCTTCTGATGAGGATTCTGAAACTCAATCACCCGTGAAGGAGTACGGTTGATAAGATATGCTGCTGATTTCACTGCTTCGCCCCAATAGGACCGAGGTACATTCATGCCAAACAAGGAAGCACGAACAACTTCCATCAATTGCCTGTTCTTCCGTTCTGCTAAACCATTCTGTTGAGGAGTATAAGAATTGGAGGTTTGATGACGAATTCCATGTGACCGGCAAAACTCAATCATAAGGCCATTCACAAACTCTCCACCATTGTCAGACTGAAACACTCTGATGGATTGTTGATATTGAGTTGCCACCATTTTGTGAAATTCGGTAAACATTCCAAATACATCACTCTTATTCTTCAGTAATGACACCCATGTCATGCGAGTGCAATCATCAATAAACGTTACAAAATACCGAACTCCAGAAAGAGAAGGAATTTTCGCAGGACCCCAGACATCGGAGTGAATCTTCATAAAAGGAACAGGACTTTTATTAAGACTTGGTGAATATGAAATACGGTGACTCTTGGCCAGTTCACAGATGTCACAGTGGAAATCCAATTCACTAACAACTGAAAACAATTGAGGTTGCAGCTTCTTAAGATAACGAAAGGATAGATGACCTAAACGGCGATGCCATAACCATACAGCTTCCTTCGCATTCTCTACCTCGTTGATCTGATTAGCTTGTCCCAAAAGATGCTTCTGTTTCTTTCCAGTCTCTGTCAGATCCAGATAGTATAATTTCCCCCTTCTAACACCATAACCAAGAATCCGTCGAGTCAGAATATCCTGAAACACACAGAAAGACGGATAAAAGGTCACAATACATGCAAGAGCTAAAATAACTTGACCAACAGACAGGAGATTATAAGCTAGTGATGGAACAACTAAGACAGATTCAAGGGTTAAGGTATCAGATAAAGCAATAGAACCTTCTCCGGTGACCGGAGTTGGAGTACCATCAGCAGTAGAGACAAAGTCTTGAGGGGAACGTCTAAGGTTTTGCACAAGACTTGGGTCATTGGTCATATGGTCAGATGCACCTGTATCAATTATCCATGTACTATTAAATGTAACATTACCCTTCATACCTGACTGCGCTACATTAGCGGAGCCATTGTCTAGGTAAACTTCCTCTGTAGTAGCAACAGCGGCCTTGCCCAGATTCTTTCGCGGTTTCTTGGTGAAGTCCCACCAATCAGGGTAACCAATCACTTCATAGCACCGCTCCTTGCTATGACCTAATTCCCCACAGATAATGCACCTTTTGTTTGCATATGGATTTGGTTTACCCAGAAGACGGCGTTGAGAAGGTCCTGAGAAGCCTGGAGGAGGACCCTGTTTGCGTTGAGCCATAACAGAAAATTCGGTAGTCACCGAATGCCCAATAGCCTGTTTCTTTGATTGCATCATTGAGGAATTCATGATTTTAGTAGGTTTGGATTTTCAAGGATTTCAAGATGGATATGAATGTTTTGGAAAAGAAATTTTTTTTCTTTTCTTTTTTTTCGAAAAAAAGGTAGGGTGATGGTGGTTTGAAATTCAGGATGGTTTGATTTCAATGGTGGTGGTACGCAGCGGTTTGTGGTGTTCTTCAGGATTCAGGATTCAAAGGATGCAGCGCAAGTTCAAAGGATTGAACCTGGCTCTGATACCAAGTAGAAAAGAATACTTCAATTCAGGGTTAATTCGATAATTCTATTCATCCCACAATGAGGGTATATATATAAGTACAAAGGAGTAGTCTAACTCTAATAGGAAACAATCTTTCCATAATTACAGGATATCCTTATTGAAATGGAAAAAATACATACCCAATTGCAATGAATGCTTTAATTTAAATAAAATTAAAAGCATTTTATTTTGAGAAAAATAGGGGACGAGTTTGATAGCTAGTGAAACTCTAAACAAAAGAAATAATTAAGCTGCTTATATTGGGTTTGCGAAGCATCTGACTTCTAGCTTGTTTGAAACTCTAGACAAGCAATTGAAAAAGAAGTTGCAGTCTTCACGTCGAAAGAGAAAGGAGATAAAATATCCAACGAGTTCACTTCAAGTTGAACTCTAAATCTTTCAATGTTGTACACAAGCCAAACTCATCTATAGTTCACTATATAAGTGCTACATGAAAAGAAAAACGGGAGGACGGAGGACAACAACGTCGGGAGCACAGCAGTGTGGAATTGCAGAGGGAGGAAGCAGCGAAGGCAAGAAAACAGCTTGGAAAACAAAGTTCAGAGGAGATATTCAAGACAACACAAAGGTTGAGATTTCCTCCCTTCCATGCTCCACCTTCTCTTTGAATGTTCACAGGCTCCACCTCAATGTTCACAGGCTCCACCTCCTCTTTGGATGTTCACTGGCCTCTCAACGATGCCATGCCAAAGTAAAAACAAAAGAACAAAAAATATCATGCCGGAGTAGCGCCTCCGATGACCATGCCGGGCAGCGTCCCGATGAACCATGCCGGGCAGCGTCCCGATGACCATGCCGGGCAGCGTCCCGATGAATATGTCGGAGCTCTGTCTCCACAAGCCTTGCCGAAGCTCCGTCTCCGTAGCCATATCGTAGCTACATGCTTTACCGAACCTGCTCTAAAAGGAAAAAAAAACAAACAAAGCCAAGCGGATGTTAAACTTCTGGGCCATAAGCTCTGAAACTCAAAGCAAGCTCACTGAGTTTTTCTTCCAAAATAAAAGGGAAAACAAATGACCGAAGAGCTACAAGCATGCAGTTCATAGCAAATGAAAAAGAAAAAGGGATGTGGGATCTAGTTTGTTCTACATCAGTAAAGATGATGAAAGATGACAAACTCACCTCTTTGGAGAGCCACGTAATCGGCAAAAGCAAGCATATAATCCGGTCTTTACAACACACCAGAACAACCAAAACGTAAAAAGTATGATTATAAAAGAATAAACCAACTTTTGGTTTTGGGGTTGCTGTGTTACGCAAAAAAAAAAAAAACAAAGAAGCCTTAATTGCCTATGCACAAGCCAAAACAATTAAGGCTTGGTTACTTGGTGTGCTGGAGCTTTGTAAGTTGAAAGAAAGTAATGAGGCAAAGTGCACGAAGACAAAAGAAGGGCTTTTGAACACCTTGTGATCTAATTGCACCTGCAAGCAAAGAAAACAAAACAAACAATTTAAATCATGGTCTCAGAGTCAATGAAAGGAAGAAGCAAAAAGTCAATAAGACAAAGCTCGCGAAGACTAACCCTACCAAAAGATTGCTGCAGATTTTGTCCTTGGCCTTTCATCGAACAGTTGGTGGGCATCATGATTGCTACTCTACAAATGAAACAATGAGAAACAGCGATCCCTGACCATGATTCCAAATCCCGTGTTTTCTTATTTTGGATGACGGTGTTTCAAATTACTGTCGTGAGATGGCACCGCTTCGGCCTCACAAGTCACAAATGTATCGCTGGCCTGGGAAAACACAAATTAAGAGGTGGTCTTCTCTCGCCAAGATATAGACACAGCCCCATCTCCATTTTGGCTTTGTGGAAGCTCCTACGTGGGTCTCCAAGTCCATCTCTAATGCAGCTTCAGTCTTCAAGTCCATCTTCATTTCGTTTTGGTTATGCATTTTGTTCAAGACAGGAGAAGAACGAAATAGAAGAGGTGAAAAGGAAAAAGAAGAATAAAGAAGTGAAAACAAAGAGAAGTGGAACGGAGAAAAGTTGGGTGCCCATATCAAATTTGGGCCCAATTAAAGAGCTAGGTTTGACGTCATCGGTGTCTGACAGAAAAGCTCGATGGTGCCTCTAGTCTTCAGAGGAAAATTACAAAGTGCGACTTGGAGTTTACTCGATGCTACGGGTGTCCATATCAAAAAAAATACACAAACTCTGGTTTCGTAAAAAAGTGATTCGAAGCCCAAAATGAAATTTCTTTTGGTACAAAACCAAGAAAGCTTATGAACTACAATGGTTTGATCCCTTCACAGGGTATGTAGGCAATCTAGCGACCCACTAGATGCAACCACAAATTCAAATCGAATCCCTGACTTCACCAGTCAAATTCAGCCAATCCAAATCTCTGACTCCACCAGTCAAATTCACCCAAACACCAGAAAAATAAAATCATTCCCAAATTACCCAAAAGCAAATTCAAGGGCACTAAACCCTCACAAATATCTCAAACACAAATCCAAAAATAAATGGGTCATCTACCCATTTAAATCCCAAATGCTGGAACTACATGTGGTTTGATCCCGCAAGGGTATGTAGGCAATCTGGAATCAAATAATCTAGATGCAACCGCATCCCAAACACTATTCCTATTCCAAAAATCCAAGCCTTCCACTGAGTCATTCACTCATTGGAACTCTTGAACTACGAGTGGCTTGATCCCTTCCCAGGTACGTAGGCAACCCATTCCAAAATTCGGGTGCAGCCGCAAAAACAAACAATCACACACTGGTTTCTTTATAAATGGAATCAAAGGGTGTTCCCTTGTAACAAGGGATTGTAATTAAGAGACACATTCTGTCTTGAATGGGTCGAACCCGAAATAATTAAAACTCTGTTCTGTTAATGAATACGAGTGAAATTACGTTGGGAGACATTTTACACTTTTAACTCAACAATCCTAATTAAATAAAATCCTAATTACATACAGATTTACAGCGATTCTACACTTGAACACTCAGTAAAACCGATTGAGGTGCCTGTGGATCCACAAGCTTCTATACTATTTAATTTGATGATTCAGTTAGTATCATTCAATTGCCAAAGCTTTTTTATGTACTATCAAATTGTAACCCAGAAGTCTGTAGACAAATTTTAGTATTCTTTAGTAAAAAAATCTTTCCTCTATACATTAACCTCACTAGGCATCTTCTTACTGAAAGATACTTAATAACAATTGTACATGTTCAATTTTCTGATCGATCCTAACAGATTTGTTTTGACCATGCGTGAAAAGAATTGAATGGTTTATCAGTATTCAAAATAGATAGACATCAATATTACCTGGTGCCACATATCCATATATATGTGCCTGCAAGGGCACTCCAATTAGCCGAGTTTGGGTTTAAGTACTTTGCAGTGCCGAGGTCTGAAACACAAGTCTCATATTCAGAGTCCAGCAATAACTTCTTGCTCGATATGTCACGATGCACAATTGGTGGCAAGCAGTCATGGTGCATGTAAGACAAGTTATGAGCTACGCCTTTGACAATATTCACCCTTTTACTCCAACCCAATGCCTTAACTTCATCATCTTTGCTTAACATCGTGGCCAAGCTACCTCTTTCTAGATATTCATAGTTTCATACACCAAAAATGAGTGTCGTTGATGCGAACAAAAACCTAGAAGCCTCACAATGTTTTGGTGTCGTATATCAGTTAATGCCCTTATTTCATTCAAGAATTCCTTCTGAAGATTCTTCTCATCATTGCATAGTAGATGAAGTTTCTTCACAGCCACCACTTTGTTCGCAGATGACAAATTTGCTATGTAGACGCTTCCATGTCCTCCCTTCCCAATGCAATTAATACATGGGATCAAATTCTTCTTTTGCCTTTATGATTTCCCCATGCATCAACTTGCCATCAAAATTTAATACTGAAGTAGAAATCTCGTCATGCATCTTGTTTTGTTCTATATGTTGATCCTTCTTTTTTCATTTTGCTAGAAAAGCAAATACAAAGACAACAGATAGAAGTGTAAGTGCTCCTAGAAATGGGAAGGTAGTTAGAAATATCAGTCTGTGGTCCTTCTTTGAGCTACTTTTGTTGCAGGGTTACAAAAGCAGAACATTGCCACATAATCCTTTGTTCCCTTGTAATGCCTCCAGAGGAGCATTTTCAAATGCTTTGTTGTTGGGAAGGGGAACTTCCAAGTCATTGTAGGATATGTCAACATAGGATAATCCACGCATGCCTCCAAAACTTGTTGGAATGACACCAGAAAGATTGTTGTGGGAAAGGCTGAGGATCTCCAAACTCTCCATATTGCTAATTTCTGATGGTATCATACCTTTTAAGTGAATTATGACTTAAATCTAGTTCAGACACATGATCTAACTTTCCCAACTGAAATGGGAGTCCTTGTCCGAACTCATTGTTGCTCAAATTCAAGTAGGTTAATTTGAGAAAGTTCCGTAGAATGCTTGGAATTGACTCATTTAGTGTTAGAGGCAGATCAAGATATTCTAGACCCACAAAGGATCCAAATTCTAATTGTATACTACCTGATAGTTGATTGCCATCCAACATCAGCTTCACCAAAAAAGCCAACCTCCCAAGTGCCTTTGGAATCATCCCAACTAAACAATTTGAGGACAAATCCAGTTCATGAATTTGGGTTGCATTTCCGAGCTCTGGTGGTATACTACCGGTAAGGTTGTTTCCCTCCATTAGTAGTGTTGTACTGTTGTTAACTGCAGAGCATTGTCCCCAGTTATGCGAGATTTCACTGTAGAAGTTGTTGTGGCTCAAATCTGTTTAAGGACAAGCAAAATTGACAGAGAGAGAGAGGGAATAGAGATTCAAGTGTGTGTTTCATTTCATTCAATAGGAGGTATTTATAGGGATACATTTGAAGTAAATAATGATACAACTTGATGGCATCTTCATTTGTAGCCTTCCATTGTGGCATCTCCATTTGCAGCTCCACATTGTGGTTTGTGATGATGATTGCCACACTTGTTCCCCATTGGCATAAAGCTTGACTCACAAGTCACTATACCTATGCTATTCACTCAAATACTTATCTTATACATGACATAGACATTTTATACAATGAACAATACAACATGTTTCATATATACTACAACACTCCCCCTTGGATATTTCATGTCGATAGTATTTGTCTAAGCCGTGCGCTTCGAAATTGCCTCGTTAAAAACCTTGCCAAGTAATAAAACCCTGTGGGAAAAAACAACCTTGGTCGAAGGAGAAAAAGAGTGCAACGCGCATTAAGTGTGGAGTATGTTTCTAGATACTCCCCCTGATTTATTCTCCCCCTGAAGATCATGGGAGTTCGGATAACCTTCTTAATCCGATGCTCTTCACATGCTTCTCGAAAGGGGTTTTTGGTAGCGACTTAGTAAATAAGTCCGCTACATTATCCTCTGATCGGATTTGATTTACTTCAATGTTTAGAAGTGTTTGCTGTTGCTGATTGTAGAAGAATTTCGGTGATATATGTTTAGTATTGTCACCCTTGATGAAACCTAATTTCATTTGCTCAATACAAGCTGCATTATCTTCGTAAATGCATGTAGGTTTATCTGTGGTAAACTTCAAACCACAAGTTCCTCGAATGTGTCTATTTATAGACCTTAGCCATATGCATTCACGCACAGCTTCATGTAGAGCAATAATCTCTGCATGATTTGAGGAAGTAGCGACAAGGGTCTGTTTTGTAGATCTCCAAGATATCGCCGTGCTTCCCATGGTAAAGACATAACCTGTTTGGGAGCGACCTTTATGGGGGTCAGAGAGATACCCCGCATCAGCAAATCCCATCAAAACATTATTTTTATTTTGATGGAGGGGAGGAGGAGAACGTCGGTCACCATTGATGGTGTCGCCGGCGTCTACATTACGGAAGGTGGCTTTTTGCCTCATGGGGTCTGATCTCATGCTTCCGTCTTTTCTTTTCTCTTTGTAGGGATAAAACAAGCCCATATCAATCGTACCCTTTAAGTATCGAAAGATTGTCTTTATGCCAATCCAATGGCGGTGTGTTGGCGCAGAACTATGTCGAGCTAACAAGTTCACTGCGAATGAGATATCCGGTCTTGTGCATTGAGCTAAATACAATAATGCGCCTATCGCACTTAGATAGGGTACTTCAGCCTCTAATAATTCTTCGTCCTCATCCCTTGGACGAAACGGATCTTTTGTGGGCTCAAGACTTCGGCCGATCATGGGAGTACTTACAGGCTTTGCTTTATCTTCATTAAAGCGCCTTAGTAATTTTTGAGTATATGCTGACTGATGGATCATAATCCCATCACTACGGTGCTCGAGTTCTATTCCGAGGCAAAACCGTGTTTTCCCAAGATCTTTCATCTCAAACTCGGATTCCAAATATTTAGCAGTTTCTTTTAACTCATCTAGAGTTCCAATTAGGTTCATGTCATCGACATAAACTGCTACAATTGCAAATCCGGAACTTGTTCTTTTAATGAACACGCAAGGGCATATTTCATTGTTAACATATCCCTTTCCAATCAAGTAGTCACTTAGACGGTTATACCACATCCGTCCGGATTGTTTCAATCCATATAGTGAGCGTCTTAATTTTATTGAAAACGCGCTCCGTGGTTTAGAGCCACTTGATTTTGGTAATTGAAGTCCATCAGGAACCTTCATATATATCTCTGAATCTAGATCCCCATAGAGATATGCTGTAACCACATCCATAAGCTGCATGTCAAGTTTTTCGGAAACTACCAAACTGACAAGGTAGCGGAACGTTATAACGTCCATTACGGGAGAGTATGTCTCCTCGTAGTCGATTCCAGGGCGTTGTGAGAAACCTTGTGCCACAAGGCGGGCTTTATATCTCATCACCTCATTTTTCTCATTACGCTTTCTAACAAAGACCCATTTATGGCCAACAGGCTTTATATTTGGTGGTGTCAGCATTATAGACCCAAATACCTGTCTCTTTGTTAGTGAATCCAATTCAGTCTGGATCGCATTTTTCCATTTAGGCCAATCCGCTCTTCGTTGACATTCTTCAACAGAGCGAGGCTCGATATCATCATATTCTATGATTCCTTTTGCAACATGATATGCAAACGCATCATCAATTGCCATAGAATTTCTATCCATCATCTCATGTACACTATTGTAATTTATGGAGATTTCTCTATTCTCTGGAGTTGGTTCTGACATTGGAGCGTCCCCCAATGATGTCTCTTGGACATAACCATAATCCGGAATATTCTCATGAGATGGATTATTCATATCTATGATTAATGGATTATTTTGTGCCAAACTCGCTTTCTTTCTTGGGCGAGAATCCATCGAACCTATAGGTCTCCCGCGCTTCCTGGCAGGAGCCATGGGCCTAGCCAATGTGTCACCCATAGAGGGAACGTTGGCGCCATTCTCATGTATTTTTGAGATGGCATTATGTCTTTTAGGGACATCAATCCTTGCAGGTATATTTGCAGCAGGTATGTGTGATCTCGTCACTTTAGCGATATCAGAAAACGCATCAGGCATCGATTCTGCTACGTTCTGAAGATCGAGAATTCTTTGCACTTCTTTTTCAGATTGTGCGGTTCGGGGATCAAGATGGGACAAAGTGGGGACAAACCACGACAATTCCTGTCCTTTTTGATGAACATTAGTGTTCATGTCTCCCCCTAAAGGCGGGAAGACTGTCTCATCAAAGTGACAATCCGCAAATCTAGCGGTAAATAGATCACCTGTCAAGGGTTCTATGTAGCGGATTATGGTTGGAGAGTCATAGCCAACATAAAGGCCTAATCGTCTTTGAGGACCCATTTTAGTGCGCTGTGGTGGCGCAATTGGCACATAGACTGCACACCCAAATATGCGTAAATGTGAGATATTAGGCTCATACCCAGTTACCATCTGGGACGCAGAAAAAGGTTGGGTGGCAGTGGGCCTTAGACGAATAAGCACAGCTGCGTGTAATATTGCATAGCCCCAAGCAGAAATAGGGAGATTGGTGCGCATAACCAATGCCCTAGCAATCATTTGAAGTCCTTTAATGGCAGCTTCTGCGAGACCATTTTGGGTATGTACATGAGGGACAGGATGTTCAACCTCGATCCCAATGGACATGCAATAATCATCAAAAGTTTTTGATGTAAATTCCCCAGCATTGTCAAGACGAATTGACTTAATAGGATGATCAGGGTGGTGAGCCCTTAACTTAATGATTTGTGCTAGGAGTTTAGCAAATGCAGCATTTCTTGTGGATAAGAGCATGACATGTGACCAACGTGTCGATGCATCAACCAACACCATAAAATATCTAAATGGTCCGCAAGTTGGATGTATAGGTCCACATATATCACCTTGTATTCTTTGCAAGAATGGTATATTTTCTTTAATGTCTTTTGCATAGGATGGTCTCGATCCTACTTTTGCTAAAGAGCAAGCTTTGCAAAACGAATGATATGCTTCAGAAGTAATTCTTTGAACCTTTCTTTGGTTCGTACTTCCTTTTGTTTTAAAGAATGGATGTCCGTGTGAAGTTTTTAATATACGGAGCATCATATCTCGACCTGGGTGTCCCAAACGGTCGTGCCAAAGTTTGTATGTGTCGGAATCCCATAAATTTTTATTCATGACATGGTTGGAGTCAATGACTCTAATAGTGGTTGCGTACAATCCACTAGAGCGACACTTGAGTTTCTCTAATACTCGTGTATTTCCGTAGTTATTAGAGGTGATGTAAAGGAACTCTTGTCCATTCTCACAATGTGTTTTCACATGAAAATCATTGGCTCTTATATCTTTAAAACTTAATAGGGTTCTTCCAGCCCTTGGAGCATATAAAGCTTCGGCGACATTAATATTTGTGCCATTCGGCAATAGAAATTGAGCTGGTCCACGACCATGAATCAATTGAGATGGTCCTGCCATCGTGGTCACTGAAGATTGACTAGGCGTCATCCATAAGAATAATTGCCTATGTCGTAATATAGTATGTGTGGTGCCACTATCAAGAAGGCATTCCAATTCTCCCGAAGACATACTGAAAAAATAAAGTTCGGAATATTAACACATGTCAATGACATTGATAATGCGATACTTTATTAATAGGGAAAATAGTCAATGATTACATCAAAGTTTCCAAAGTTTATTCCAATATAAAATCAAACTTTATACAAATTGTAATTGCTAAATCCGTTTGGTAATTCCAATAAAATATGACCAGGTAAGTAGAGAGATGTTGGTGGAGCGAGGCTCGCTTAAGTACCCCGATCTCAATTACTTGCCTAGACATCATACTTCATTGGGTACGCCACATGAGAAAGAGTCAATTCAATTGTTATTTGACTAAGGCACATTTGCCGTTTTATTGGAAAATAGAAAAGACTATTTTAATCAAAGTCTGCGGCATCCTCGTGCTCTTCATTTTCAGCTTTGAAGTCTTTTATGGTGAGAATAACATCTTCACCATCTTCTTCTTCAGCAAGGTGAGCTTCTTGCTCCCTCATTTCCCTGTACTCCTTGTAGCGTGCAGCTAGTTGAGTACTTGCTTGGCATTGCTTAAACCAATGCTCGATTGATCCACACCTATGACACACGTCATTGTGGTTGACTTTCTTTATTTGAGGTGCACGTTGTGGATATTCCCTAGGCGGGTTGTTGCTGCTACTACCACGGCGTATTATGCGACCTCCACGGCCCACAGTGTTACGGCCCATGGTGTTGTTATATTCTCTTTTCCCACGTGTGGAATTGCCACCACGTGTGCCCGCTCCAAAGTTGCGGTTTCCTTCCTTATTGGGGCGGTTGTATGGACCCATTCGTCCGTCATGTCCCCTGTTATTAGGGTATACATGCCCCTTATTAGTAGGGTACCGCTCCTTGCGCCCTTTCTTGGGTGCATTATAATTTGCCTCATGAACGCTTTTGGTTCCTACGGGCCTTGAATTATAATTCTTCACAAGGATATTGTCGTGCTTCTCAGACACCGACAAAATATTGATAAGCTCATTGAACTTCGTAAGTCGTCCAGCATTAAATTCAGTGCGATATTGCTTTGATAGTATAATTGCTGCGACGGGGAAGGTGGAGAGAGTCTTCTCAATTAGCTCTTCTTCTGTGAGAGGTTTTCCACAGAACTTCAGCATGGCTTTTAGCCGAAGAGCTTCTGAATTGTATTCAGCAACAGACTTGAAGTCGGAGAAGCGTATATTGTTCCATTGAACCTTCAAGTCAGGGAGGAGGGAATCTTGGATATTATCAAAGCGTTCTTCTAGCGCTACCCATAGGTCCCTTGCATCTTTGATGGACATATACTCTAATCTGAGTGCTCTGTCCATATGGCGTCGCATCAAGATAATTGCTTGTGCATGCTTTATGGGTGTTCGTTGGAACACAAGGCCCGCGTTTGGTGCCTGGATTATGGGCAATATCCCTTTTGATGTGAGATGGTTCTCAACGTCAGTTTTCCAACTATGGTAATCCGAACCAGTTGAGTCAAGGATTTGAAATTCGAGTCTAGGTTCATTCGACATCCTTGAAATATAAGAAGAAAAAGATGTATTAGTTTCGGAGTTTAAAACTTCCACGAAAAACTAAAACAATAAGATTTCCGAGCTATGCTACCAAGAAATCAATTTCCAAGAATATTTGGATTAGACCGAAACAATGATGTTTAATAGGGTCATAAGTCGATGCTTGCGGACGCTCTTAGTCCGAATATTATGAACACTCTTAGTTCATTGACTACGAACGCTCTTAGTTCGTTTAGCGTGAATTTCTATAATTCCGCTTTTTAATTGTAAGTTCCCAAAAAGAAAAAGGAGGAGAAAAATAAATAAAAACTCAAAAGCGGGAACTTTTAGTAAAGAATACCTTGAAATAGTGTTGTCGGAAATGACCGAAAAAGTTGCCCAAAAGTCACCGGAAAATGGCCGGAAAAGTTGTCGAAAAGTAGCCGGAAAAGTGTCCGGAGAGTGGCCGGAAAAGTTGCCGGAGAAGTGGCCGGAAAGTGGCCGGAGAGTTGCCGGAAAGTTACTCGACAGATCTGTCGACAGCTGCTCGGCAGATGGCTCGGCAGCTGCTGCGCAGGTCCTCGGCAGGTGCTGCGCAGGGGCTTCGGCAGGACTCGGCAGGTGTTGTCGGCAGGTCTCGGCAGGACTCGGCAGGGGCTTCGGCAGGTGCTGCGCAGGGGCCTCGGCAGATCTCGGCAGCTGCTGTGCAGGGGCTGTGCAGGGGTCTCGGTAGGTCTCGGCAGCTGCTCGGCAGCACTTCGGCAGGGGCTCGGCAGCACTTCGGCAAGACTCGACAGCGGTCCGGCAGCGGTTCAATTTTTCCGATGGCCGGTTCAGGCGGTTTCCGGCCGATTCTGGAGATTCTAAAACCGGTTCTGGGCTTCTTGGATCAAGGGCTTTGATATGAGCTAGGGTTTGGAGGTTTTTTGTTGGTTTGGAAAAATGACTTCGATCGGATTTTGAACTCCCTCTACTATTTTCAATTTCGATTCTAATTCTAGAGCAATTTCGTGCTGATAACGTGTTTAAGGACAAGCAAAATTGACAGAGAGAGAGAGGGAATAGAGATTCAAGTGTGTGTTTCATTTCATTCAATAGGAGGTATTTATAGGGATACATTTGAAGTAAATAATGATACAACTTGATGGCATCTTCATTTGTAGCCTTCCATTGTGGCATCTCCATTTGCAGCTCCACATTGTGGTTTGTGATGATGATTGCCACACTTGTTCCCCATTGGCATAAAGCTTGACTCACAAGTCACTATACCTATGCTATTCACTCAAATACTTATCTTATACATGACATAGACATTTTATACAATGAACAATACAACATGTTTCATATATACTACAACAAAATCTATATAATCAAGATTCGGAAACACGTCCAAGTCTTGAGATATATTGCCTGTCAATTGGTTCCCACCAAGACGGAATCTACGTAAGCTCTTACATGCTTTCAAGCTTTTGGGGATTGGACCAATAAAATAGTTGTCTCTGATAGAAAGGAGTGTGAGTGATCCACCTCTGCAAAGGTTTTGGGGCAGATAACCAACAAATTGATTATCACCCAATTGCAAGTTAGTCAACTTTGTTTGATTTACTAATTCTTGGGTGATGGAACCGGAAAGTTGGTTGCCTAAGAGGTTTAAGACTTCCAAGTTGCTCAAGTTTCCAAAGGAAGTAGGAACTGAACCCGAAAGATTGTTTTCTGCCAGGCCAAATTCCACAAGAGACTTCAAATTTCCTAGTTCAGAAGGGATAGTGCTAGAAAGTTTGTTCACACCAAAATAGAGATTTGTAAGGCTTGTCAGATCACCTAGTATTGTTGGAATTTTGAACCACTGAGTTGATTATCACTCAATCCTAGAGCCAAAAGAGATTGTAGGTTCCCTATATATATATTTAGGAATAGTTCCAGAAAGTTCATTTACACTGAGATAGAGATTGGTAAGGTTTGTCATATTGCCTAGAGATGTCGGGATTGAACCGTTTAGTTGGTTAAAAGAAAGATCAAGATAGACGAGTTTGGAAAGGAAACTGATTTGAGGTGGGATGGCATCAAAGAGTTTATTCATGCTCAAGTCAAGATATTCGTGATTAGGGAAGGACAAGAATGAAAACTCTTGTAGCGTACCTTTTATACCTGTTTATACCTACACTAGCAAGGCTATTTGCTACATCACCAAGCATAAGTAACACCCTCTTTGGGACACCCACAAGCCATGGCAAGGCCCAACCGAGACATGCATCGTATAGCCCTATGTTCAAGCTACGCTACGGTATCCGGAAGTCGCAAATCCGCCACCGGGAAGCCACCTTCCCGCCCTTGCAAAGTTGCCTCCACAAACTAGGCATTTCCACACTAGAATAGTTTCTACACTAGAATAGTTGTTACTTGTCCCACATCGAAAACAATGTAAAGGAGATGGCTTCCTTCACTTATAAAAGGAACTCTCCTCCCACTTAAACACCATTCATTCCACAACCAACTCCATTACAACATCTCTTGTAATCATGTTAGGCCGCAAGGCTCGACACACACTAGTATAAGCTTTCAAGTGGACGTAGTCTCCCGTTAAGGCGGGAGGTGAACCACTATACATCTCGTGTCAATCTCTCTCTCTCTCACTTAAGCTAACTAGAGATCCCACGGATCACTAACGTTAACATTGGCGCCGTCTGTGGGAAGCCGACACACAAAGGCTTCGTCACCTACCACGAACTTTGACCCGAAAATGTCGAGTCAACGCTCATTCAACATCAAATTAAAGCTCGGTCAACGCCCGGCGGAGTCAGTCAACGCCCGGCGGGGTCGGTCAACGCCCATCAGGGACCGGTCAACGCTGAACCTTAAAAAAAAAAAAAAAAAAAAAAAAAATTTGGCCACCAATTCTCTCTGGACACCCAGAGATCTGCTTTGGCCACCCTCTTTCTTCTTCGTTGCATCAGGCCGCCAGCAGCAGCTCTCTCAAGACCCAGCGAGCCCCGCTCCGCCCAACTTCCCCCGCCGCTGACTATGCCTCCGCTGACTTCGGGTCACCGCTGAGCTCCTCAAACCGCTAGCCAAACCCAGCTTCACCTTCTTTCAACCGCCAGGCGTTATCCGCCAAGCTTACCTGCCAGCACCTCTGCTGATGTTGCACCGCCAGACAAAATGTCCGCTCCGCTAGACTCCACCAGTCCGCCACATCACCACTGCCAACAGCAGCGATGGGCGCCGCTACCAGTCATCCACCCAACTCTCAACTCTCTTCCGCTCAGCTACATCAGCGCCTCCGCTAGGCTCCGCCAGCAGCCCTCCCCGCGCTCTGCAGCAGCAAGCCCAAGCACCGCCGAACCCCGGGCCAAACGCTTCGTACCGCCGGTCTTCTGCCTCCGCTGAGCTCAAGCTCCGCCGAGCTCGGATCCTCCGCCAGCTCCGACCTCCGCCGAACTCCGTCAGCGACAGAGCCCATTCCCCGCTGAACTCAGGCCTGCTGCGAAAACCCGCTGAGCGCCGAGTTCCGCCGGACTACCTCCGCCGCTGACCAGAGCCTCACGGAAAGCTCCGTTTTGCTACTGCCACCGCTGGCAAGATCTGCTGCACCGCTTGCAGAGAACACCGCCGGACTGCACACCGCCAGACCGTACGCCGCTGCCCAAAGCTCTCCAGTCGACTGGGGCACCGACAACCTCCGCCGCTGGCCTCCAAGTCCACTGCTCCGCCACACTCTGCTGGCCCAAGCCTCCAACCACCCAGCTGCCTCTGTCAAAACGCACCCAAAGGCAAATCCTTCAGGCACTGGTCTTCCGCCACGCTTCGAACTGCGACGGCAGTCAAATATACCAATTCACGAGCTAAGTCCGACCTTTACTCCTTATTTATACAAGTACCACGTGGCCATGCTTGCACCACATAGCCAAGATGATTTATCATTTTATCAAACCAAAGCATGATGAAATTGTGGAGGCCTACTTATTTATGATGTAGAGACGCAGCACATGCTATCTACCTCTCCTATGAGCCTCTGGGCACATGCAGGGATGCAACCATATTTTAATTAAGTGTTCAAATTGCTTATTTGTATTTCTCCTACGTGAGCTACCGCAAATAAACATAAATACTAGCGTTGGTTTTGCACACTAATGTACTAATCACCTATCTTGTTTCAAGGAAATTCAACTATTTCTACGAGATGACGTACATTATAGGAACACTTTATCCGCCAAAAGCAACGGACCGTCACACTCGGCCAACTCCATCTTCAGCTCGCTCCACGGCACAAAGATAAGTCACTATCTTATCCTTTCCGCTCTTGCAATTTGAGCTACCACCGATGCCATGACTATACATGTCTCTATAACCCTTAAGCATGCCTACACAATGTTATTAGCAACTTTTCTACAAGTACATGCTACACACATACATGCTTCAAATTCACTTTCATGTGACATTCATCTAGAACCTTGTGACACTTATAGCTCAATTAAACATGTTCGGATAAATGCTTGCGAAACGGTTATGACTCGCTTAGGTATCAAAGCATGGCCGCGACTCGCTTGGGCTACGCCCCGCACGCTCATACAACGCCTACACCTAACTTGCTCGAACACCTAACTCCCTACATTTATCCAACATGCTTTAGTTACGCTCTCGGTTAACAATGCTTCATACATGTGGTCTAGCCTCCGAGCACCACACTTTTTCACGTTTTCTTACATGTGGTCTGGCCTCCGGGCTCCACGAGTCTATGGATGTGCACCTCCGATGTAACTACATATACAAATTTTTGTCTTTTGTGATACAGGATAGCGAGTCCCTTCTTGCTTGCGGAGCTCGGGGACTTGTAGGGGTCGTGCGCCCCTCGGATGTTACTTATGCTTGATGACTTCATGATTTGAACTCCCCAACCAAGAAGCTACTCTTACTCGGGGACTTCGGGGACTTGTTTATACCTACACTAGCAAGGCTATTTGCTACATCACCAAGCATAAGTAACACCCTCTTTGGGACACCCACAAGCCATGGCAAGGCCCAACCGAGACATGCATCGTGTAGCCCTATGTTCAAGCTACGCTACGGTATCCGGAAGTCGCAAATCCGCCACCGGGAAGCCATCTTCCCGCCCTTGCAAAGTTGCCTCCACAAACTAGGCATTTCCACACTAGAATAGTTTCTACACTAGAATAGTTGTTACTTGTCCCACATCGAAAACAATGTAAAGGAGATGGCTTCCTTCACTTATATAAGGAACTCTCCTCCCACTTAAACACCATTCATTCCACAACCAACTCCATTACAACATCTCTTGTAATCATGTTAGGCCGCAAGGCTCGACACACACTAGTATAAGCTTTCAAGTTGACGTAGTCTCCCGCTAAGGCGGGAGGTGAACCACTATACATCTCGTGTCAATCTCTCTCTCTCTCTCTCACTTAAGCTAACTAGAGATCCCACGGATCACTAACGTTAACAATACCAGAACTGGTAAGGTATATCCTGCTGACACTTCCAGCAGTTTTGCATGAAATACCAGCCCAAAAGCATGGACTTGCGTTTGCCTTTGTATTGCTGGGCAGGTAACTCCACGAGGTAAGATTGTTCAGGGTTTGGTTCAGAATGCTGGCTTTCCATTGGAGAAGTGCCTCCGCTTCTGTAGAAGCAAAAGCTACATGGTTGGGTGATAGAACGAGATGAAGATACGGTATAAGGCAATATGCTATGAGACATACTTGATCATAACAAGATAAAAATCTCATGGTGGTCTTTTTATTTCTTGTTTAAAAAATCTCATGACTTTTGTTTTAATGTAAAGTATTGAACTTATACTAACTACTGCATTAATTAGGAGCTGTTGTTCAGATTTAGAAAGTCTTTCGAATATCTCTGTCTTTCGGTTTTCTTTCTTAACTATAAGATCGTTTACAGAAGACTTTGGAGTAGAAGTCTTTATATCTAAAGTCAGATTAAATTTCCATTTTTCTCATTTATTGAATTGAAAATAATACATAGAAGTGAGCTGAGATGGCTCCTTTTTTCTGGTGTTTAAAGATTTATCTCCCCAAGTGATAGCTACTGCATTAATTAGGAGCTGTTGTTCAGATTTAGAAAGTCTTTCGAATATCTGTCTTTCAGTTTTCTTTCTTAAATATAAGATCGTTTGCAGAAGACTTTGGAGTAGAAGTTTGCGTCTTTTATCTCTACAGTCAGATTAAATTTCCATTTTTCTAATTTTAATTATTTGAATTAATTGAAAATGATACATTGAAGTGAGCTGAGATGGCTCCTTTTTTCTGGTGTTTAAATATTTTTCTCCCCAAGTGATAATGATCAATGAGAAGGAAGTGGAGACTAATCAACTGTTTTGTCACTCGATTTTTCTCTGAAAGTTTTCACTGTTGATCTTGTAACTAGAGTCTCCTGCTTTTTTACTGAAGCAATATCTATTTACTCAAAATACTGATATTTTGAAAGTTTTAACACCTTATCCTTCAAAGAAACAAAGAACATGCGAAACTGTTCTGATTCCTCATTCATTCAGCTTTTTTGCAGTTGCTTAGATGTAATTGATGGTCGAAGCTCACCACCTCTTTGAGAAATATTGCTCCCTTCAACTGCTGCTGAGGTTTGCTCTTCCAATCCTTCTCTAATTTATTTTTATCTCATCATTTCAATAAGTACAGTCATTTGCATTCTCATTCATCTTTTAATTTTTGATACAACTATTTACATTAGTATATTTTGAAACATAGAATCAGAACTGAGGGAGTACAAGATACCAGATTTTGTCAAGTAACTTAACAAATATCTACTTATCTTAATTTATGACTAAAATAAAAATAAAAATAAAAATAAAAACAAAAACAATGTAAGAGTTTTAGTTCCCAATTCCTATAAACCGAAGTTCATCTGTCTAAAACAGAACTCACAGATTATACTTACAAAATAGCAGATCATATACAAAAGCAAATCCTTGCATTTTTATTATATCTGAGTTATCACACAAGTACATAAAGTATAATACTATAAGAAAAATGTTTAATAACATTCTTTCCTCTAAAGAAAAGAGGTTTACAACATGGACAGAAATACATAAAAGACAGAAGCACATTCTGGATTCACAATTCTTCAGGTAGTCAAACCATTACAAGTAAGCAATTCACCACATGTTACCAGAGCTATTGGATCTGACAAATGCAATCTTCGAGTTGAGAGGTGTTGAGAAACTTGCTTCATTGTTGGACGAGATTGAGGACTGGAATTCAAGCATGCAAATGCTACCTTCACAAGAGAGACAATTTCTCCTGCAACTTCATGTGTAGGAGGGGAAATGCGTTGGTCAAAAACATCCACAACTGGCATGTGATGAGCTGGTAATGCAGCTGATGATAACACCGATGATGAGGATAAAGATGAGAACAAATCTCCTGGATGCCTTCCCATGACTATTTCCAGTGTCACCACTCCAAAGCTATAAACATCGCACTTCTCGTTCACTTCCATGGTGTAAGCAAGCTCTGCTCAGAGAAAAACTCGAAACGAAGGGAAATTTATTATAAATATAATAACCGTTCCATGGCTTTAGTATTCAAAACAAAACTGCACATAAATTTAGTTAATAAAAACTAGTTTTCCAATTCATCAAGGCATTTAGTTATAAATCAA
The DNA here is from genome assembly GCF_958449725.1 of Rosa rugosa. NCBI lineage: Eukaryota > Viridiplantae > Streptophyta > Magnoliopsida > Rosales > Rosaceae > Rosa > Rosa rugosa. The sequence goes on along the minus strand of NC_084823.1, from coordinate 3,718,533 downwards.
TGTACGACAGTATATCAGGGGATAAATTCGATATTACTTTAGAGACTTCAGCATGGTATAATATATAGACATCAATTACAGCATAATAGGTATATATATTGCTGCACACACATTGGAGATCAGAATTCAATCATTAAAGAGAATAAGTATCACTTATTAGTTATTACAGAAACATTGCCTATAACACACGCACTGTACAAGACAAAGGAAAAAGAGTAGCACAGTTGGTTTGTCATGAAAATTTTATAAAACAGAATGATGTAAAAAGAAAAATTAAATAAAAGAATCATTTCGTTGAGTCTGCAAGGGGGATATGCCTAAAAAGAAAAGGCATAAGAAGATCTAAAACTAAAAGAACAGACAACAACAAGGTTACCTGGTGCCACATATCCATATGTGCCTGCAATGCCCGTCCAATTAGCTGAGTCTGGGTTTAAGAACTTTGCGGTGCCAAAGTCTGAAACAGAGGCCTCATATTCAGAGTCCAGCTCTTGCTCGATATGTCACGATGGACAATTGGTGGCAAGCAATCGTGGTGCATGTAACACAAGGCATGAGCTACACCTTTCACAATATTCACTCTTTTACTCCACCCCAATTCTTTAACTTCATCATCTTTGCTCAACATAGTGGCCAAGCTACCTCTTTCTAGATACTCATACACCAAAAGGGAGTGTCGCTTGTGTGAACAGAAACCATAAAGCTTCACAATGTTTCGGTGTCGAATCTCAGTTAGTGCCCTTATTTCATTCAAGAATTCCTTCTGAAGATTCTTCTCACCATTGCACAAAAGATGAAGTTTCTTCACTGCCACTATGTTGTCAGATGACAGACTAGCCATGTAGACGCTGCCATGTCCTCCCTTCCCAATGCAATACATGGAATCAAAATCTTCTGTTGCCTTTATGATTTCTTCGTACATTGACTTGCCATCAAAGTTTATTAATGAAAAAGAAATCTCCTCGTGCATGTTCTTTTGTTCCATGTGTTGATCTTCCTTCTTTCTTTTTACAACAAATGCAACTACAAAGACAACAGATAGAAGTGCAAGTGCTCCCAGCAGAAGAGGAAAGGTTATTAGCAATACCAGCTGTTTGTGGTCCTTTGGGCTATTTTTATTGCAGGGTTGCAAAAATTGAACATTGCCACACAAACCTTTGTTCCCTTCTAATGCTTCTCGAGGAGCATCTTGAAATGCTTTGTTGTTGGGAAGGGGACCTTCCAAGTCATTGTAGGATATGTCAACATAGGACAAGCCAAGCATGCCTCCAAAACTTGTTGGAATGAGACCAGAGAGATTATTGTGGGAAAGACTGAGGTTCTCCAAACTCTCCATATTGCTCATCTCTGATGGTATTTTACCTTCAAGTGAGTTATGGCTTAAATCTAGCTCAGACACATGATCTAACTTTCCCAACTGAAATGGAATTGTTTGACTGAACTTATTGTTGCTCATATTCAAGTAGTGTAATTTGAGAAAGTTACCGACAAAGCTTGGAATTTCATCATTGAATTTGTTCATTGACAGATCAAGTTGTTCGAGATCAGTCAATGATCCAAATTCTAATGGTATAGGACCTGAAAGTTGATTGTCATCCAACATCAGTTTTACCAAAGTCAATCTCCCAAATTCTTTTGGAATCGTCCCAACTAAACGATTTGAAGAAAGATCGAGTTCACGAATTTGGGTTGCATTGCTGAGCTCAGGTGGTATACTACCAGTAAGGTTGTTTCCCGCAATCAGGAGGCTTGTTAAGTGTAAACATTGTCCCCAGTTGCTTGAGATTTCCCCATAAAATTTATTGTGGCTTAGATCTATAAAACTAAGAATAGGATAGACACCAAAGGCTTGAGATATATCACCTGTCAATTGGTTCCCCTCAAGAAAGAATCTAATTAAGCTTTTGCATTGTTTCAAGCTTTTAGGGATTGGGCCAGTCAAATAGTTGTTGTTTACAGAAAAATTTGCGAGTACTCCACCTTGGCATATATTTTGGGGCAAATTACCAACAAATTGGTTATCACCCAATAGCAATTTAGTCAACTTCATAAGATTTCCTAATTCTTGGGGGATTGAGCCAGAAAGCTGGTTGTCCAAGAGGTATAAGGTTTCCAGGTTGTTCAAGTTTCCAAAGGAAGTGGGAATCGAACCAGAAAGATTGTTATGTCCGAGGCCTAATACCACTAGAGCCTTCAAATTTCCTATCTCTAAGGGGATAGAACCAGAAAATTTGTTTTGTCCGAGATAAATACTGGTAAGGCTAATCAAATTGCCCACTGTATTTGGGATTGAACCATTAAGTTGATTAATAATCAACCCTAAAGTCCGAAGAGATTTTAGGTTCTCTATCCCTTTAGGAATGGTGCCAGAAAGTTTATTGTTACCGAGATGGAGATTTTTTTTTTTTTTTTTTTTTTTTTTTAAAGGGTTTGGAACCCAGCCGAGCTGGGAGGCTCAGCCCCACGCCCGGATCTAAATATTAAATAAAAGAAGCAACGGGGGGGGGACATAACAACCTGAACCCCGAGCTGTTTACACAGGAGAAGAAGCAGCTGAAAAAGAAAGAACAAATTGGAACTCCAGAAAGGAGCCCATGAAAACACTGATAAAAGAACCAATTAATCTCGCAGGAAGAGAAAAACTGAAATCAAACTGTCATGAATAAGAGGAACCAAACTAGCGAACTGAACCAATTACTGAAACCGGTAGTCTATCTGGGCTGAATAGTCATGACCAAAAGAGCTAAGCAGGAAAGGCGGAATTGAATCCCACCAAGTTGGATTGTCATTTGTGGCGCCAAAATTAGCCAGCTTGTCGGCCACGCGGTTCCCCTCTCTATAGATATGGGAGATGTGCACTTGCAATTGTCTAATCGAAGCAACACAGTTTTTCCATCTAGTACGAAGACGCCAAGGCACCCTGGATGGGTTTTTAAGGTAGTGCATAACCAACATTGAATCGGTCTCTAACCATAGAGGAAACCAGTTACGATCACTTGCCACTTTAATAACCGCCATTACTGCCAATAACTCAGTGTCAATGGCCCATGGCACAATTGCTTTACAAGAGAAGGCACCTAAGAAAGCTGCCTCACTATTTCTAAAAATGCCTCCGAAGCCAGCATGATTGGGATCACGAAAAGAGCCATCTGAGTTTGCTTTGAACCAATTCTCTGGCGGGGGAGTCCATGTGACTGGAATATAACGAGGTGCCATGGGGCGAAGGGGGGAGATGCCCAATAGGCCAAAAATGGGAGCTGCAGTGGATGCCAGGGAGGATGAGGCAAATATCAACCCTGCGGATTCCCGTAGTGATAGGGTGAAGAACTGCTTAAATCTTGCTAGACAAAAGGCACCCTCATCAAACTTTATTTTGTTCCTTTCTTGCCAGATGCACCAAAGGAGGTTGCAGACAGCTATGTACCACAATAACCTGGAGGAGTAATCGAGGGAGGATAGCAAATTATCAAGGAAAAAATCACGGAGCGACGCATCCGGGGGAAACCGCAATCTGAAGAGATGGTGAAGCCAATGCCATAATGAAGTGGCGATCTCACAAGTCTGGAAGAGATGCATACGTGATTCGGAATTTGTCCCACAGAGGAGGCATCTAGAACAAAGGCATGTACCCCGTATCTGAAGCAAATCATCTGTTTGAATTTTTCCATGCAAGACTTTCCAGGTAGTGACACTCTTTCTAGGCTGTATTGCAGCATGCCAAATGTGCTTGCACCATGAAGGGCCAGGCGTAGGAGGATCCAAGGCGTTGTAAGCATCACTGGATGTCAGTGACCCTGACGCCGTTTCGGACCAAATAACCTGATCAGGGGAGGGCTCCTCTGGAAGCTCAATTGAGCGGATGGACTGGGCAAGAGTAGGCAACGAGCGACAGAAGCTTGAAGGTAAGTTCCACCGCCCATTCGCAATGAAGCAAGACACTTTATCATTCAATAGCTTTTGGACCTCTTGAACATAATTGAGGGAAGAAGCAATGGTTTCCCCCAACCAATTGTCACGCCAAAATCTAATGGAATTGCCATTACCAACTAGCCACTGAACCCCTTCCGACAACCTTGGCCAGAGCTTCTTGAGACCTAACCAAACCGAAGATTTTTTATAATAAGAGTATGGTTGCAGATCAATTTTTACGAACCGATCGTGCAGAAAGTTGGTAGAGGTGGACGCACGAGAGGCAACGTCCCAACATCTTTTGAGAAGCAAGGCCCTGTTCAAAGTGAAAATATTTTTTAGTCCTAATCCCCCCTGCTCTTTTGGGGTACAGACTGTGTTCCAGGCGATGAGGGCGGAGCCATCCTTGAGAGGGTCCCCGTTCCAAAAGAAGTTCCTGATCCATCTTTGAACTTTCTTTAGCAGGGCCTTGGGCCATTCATAAACTTGAAAACTGTATATCAAAATGCCATGAATCACTGAGGAAATGAGCTGTACTCTACCTGCTTGTGATAATTGCCTACCTTTCCAAGAGTTTAGCTTACATCGCACTTTGTCCGCAATTGAAGCAAGGTGCTCAGGTTTCGGATGTCCAGTAAAAATTGGGACTCCAAGATATGTGAAGGGAAGATTGTCCACATGAATCCCCAATATCCGGCTAATTCTGTGTTGTGTCAACAAAGCATGCTTCCCGAGGAACAGATGTGACTTCGTTTTGTTTATAACCTGGCCAGAATTCAAAGCATACTCATCCATAAAAGAAAGAAGGTTCCGCAGATGAGAAAGTTTACCTTGCACGAACACCATAATATCATCTGCAAAGAGCACATGAGAAGGCGGGGAGATGCCTGACGGCGCTGCAATACTTTTAATCTTGTTTGTGGAGATAAGAGAGGAAAACCCTCGGCTTAGGACCTCCTCAGCAAGGCAGAAAAGTAAAGGCGATAAAGGATCACCTTGTCTGACTCCTCTAGAGCATGTGAAATAGCCATAGGCTTGCCCATTGACATCAACAGATAGATAAGCTGATTTCAGAATGGCATGGGTATAAGTCACGAAGTTCGCATTGAATCCGAAGGCTTTTAAGACACGTAACAAGAAGTTTCAATCTAGGGTGTCAAAAGCTTTGCGAACATCAAACTTAATAGCCACATTTCCATATTTGCATTTATGATCCAGCAAATTAATACATTCAGAGGTAAGAACAATGGGGTCAGTGATGGAGCGTCCTTTGATAAATGCGCTCTGGTTGGGGGAGATGATCCGCGAAGCTATGGGACCAAGTCTATCTGCAACAATCCTTGTGATGATTTTAAAGACAAAATTAGCAAGTGCAATAGGGCGGAAGTCAGAGATGCTCTCTGAGTCATGTACCTTTGGTATAAAGATAAGGGTGTTCGAGTTAAAGTGAGGCAGAATGAACCCATTGTGAAAGAAACTTTGAGTTGCCCTAACCACATCATTTGCGACTACAGGCCAACAAAAAGTGAAGAAGTCTCCACTGAAGCCATCTGGGCCGGGAGCACTCTTCCCATCCATGCTCTTGACAGCTGCAAAGACTTCCTCAGGAGATGGCATAGCAAGGAGGGAAGCGTTTTCCTCATCAGTGACTAAGGAAGGGATGGTTCTCTCAACCAAGCCCGTATTCGTAATGCGTGGATCACAGGAGAAAGCCTCTTGGAAATGTTGTTCTATATGGGCAGCAATGGCAGGTTGATCTGTGAGCACTACGTCATCGACTAAGAGGGAGGATATGGAATTATGAAGGCGACGAATCTTTATCATATTATGAAGAAAAGAAGTGTTCCTGTCACCATCTTTTAACCAACGAATTCTAGATTTGTCCCTAAGCAACGTTGCTTGTAGAGACAAGTCCAAAAGATACTTGGCATGGGCTGCCGTTTCTAATGCAGTCCGCTCCGCATTTTGACCATGAGTTGAAATTTCGGACTGAATTGCGTCCAAAGCGGCGCGGGAGTTATTCACCTGAACATGCACGTCCCCCACATTATCCTTGCTCCATGATTTTAACATGGATTTCAGATAGCGCAACTTGGAAGCCAGAATAAACTGTGGACAACCAAAGAATTGTAGAGAAGCCCAGAAAGTCCGAATAAGCTCTAAAAAATTTGGCTTTTGCAGCCACATGGTCTGGAACTTGAAGGAAGGGCGCGGAACAAAACCCAACTTTGAACAAGATACCAAGATGGGACAGTGGTCAGAAGTGGCTTTTGTGAGAGTACAACAGTCCATCAGGTTCCAAGCATTCATCCACTGGAGGTTGGCAATTGCGCGATCTAACCTTACTTCCGTAAATTTATTAGACCAGGTGTAGCTAAGGCCCTGTGTGGGAATATCAATAAGGCCACATGAAGTGCATGTTTGACTAAACTCGAGGCAGGAAGTTGCGTTTGGAGGACGACCCCCACGTTTTTCATGTGCACCCAAGACACAGTTAAAATCACCAAGGACAACCCATGGGCACTGGCCATGCAAAGAGTGAATGTAGTTTAGCTCCTGCCATAACTGACGTCGACCCCCAACTGAAGTTTTGGCGTAAACCGACGTAAAGATACAAGGAACTCCCTCATAGGAACAGGAGACAGTAATCTGTTGGTCTGAGCTCAAAATGACCTGTGTGCTCAAAGCTTCCTGACATAAGAACCACATGTTGGGGGCTTGGCATCCCCGGTTATTAGTAGTTACAAGTTTAAGGCCCAAGGACCTCCAGAAAGAGAAAGGAATAGATGCAAAGTTAACAAAGGGCTCTGAAATACAAACAATGAGGGCTTTCTGTGATCGTACCATACTAGCAAGGGCACGCTGAGAGTCGTCGTTGCCGATGCCGCGTGCATTCCAATAAAGGATTCTCATCAGAAACGCTTGAGATTAGCTCCCTTACGAAGGAGAGCACGTCCCGCAGGTTTATGGGAGATTATTTTCATTTTTGCTTCAGCAATTTCTTCGACTTCTTGTGTAGGACGGGAGTGAATTCACCTTCCTCCAAGAGGTCAGTTCTAACTCCCATCTGATAGTCACTTTGATTACAGTCTGCCATAATGATTGGTGGAGCAACTGAAGAAACCACGGGAGTCGACGTAGAGCTAGCAGGTTGGAGATCAAATTCCGTTTCCATCCGAGTAAATCCAGGCGGGACGCTATCACTTGAATCAGAGTGTTGCACGGGCACAGCAGGCATCACCGGCTCATCCAAAACTGGAGTAGCAGTGAAAGCTGGAATTGCAGTGATAGATAGAGCTGCTGGGAAAATCTCGACATTATTCAAAACCGGTGAAGCCATCGTATCATCAAAGTCGTGCCTTAACTTTGCTGTTGTGGTTGCCGGCCGTGGCGAAACCTCAGGTTGTCTGGGTCTGACTGGTCTCCTAATTGCACCCCCATGCTTTGAGTTGTGCTGTGACTTGCGTGGTCGATTATTCCTCCTTCTCTTCAGGTCAGAACGCTCTGTTGACCTTCCCCGCTCGTTTGGGATAGCAGCCACCGTGTCGACCGATGCCTTAGAGCGGCAAGTACCAGCGACATGACCAACTATCCCACACCTGGTGCAGATGTCAGGTACAGACTCATATTCGACTCCAATCACCACAACCTCACCATTGGCCCTAGTGATTCTGAGCTTGTCATGAGGAGGCTGCGAGAAGTCTACATCCACAAGAATTCTGGCAAACAAGCCCACGGTACGGTTCATGGTACGGGGGTCAAGTTTAAGGGGCGTACCAATACCAGATGCAATTTCAAAAAGAGTTTGTTGATCCCAGTAGGCAAACCCTAAATCCCAAAAGCGCACCCAGACCTGTGCGAAGGTGTTTTTGTATGTAGATGGCGAGAACTCAGGTGACCATTTAATCAAACGAAGCATGCCAGGATTAAGTCGTACAGTCCCCGACGATCAAACGCGCTGCATGTCAACCAAGTTTTTGAACTGGAGCATGAAAAAACCCCTACCTAGAGGTGCCACCGTCCAGAGATCAAGGCCCGACCATAGTAGCTTCAATTGTTGTACAAGGTCTGGAGTCTTGACTGGGGCAGAAACTCGACCAATCAAGTTGGTCTTGCATCTCTCAAGACAGCGAAGAAATGGTTCCTCGGAGATGCGAATGGAAGTCAAACCATCTTCTAAAAAAGGGGAGGGCAGGTCAGCGATGGCAAAGGAGATCGGGGACCCCTCAGACAGAGCTGCTGCATAGGAGGACTTTTGTGTTTTCGGGGTGTCTACCTCCATGAAGGATGGCCGACAAGAACAATGTATGGGCCGTCAGAAGAATATCTTGGGAGTTGCCATGGCACGCCGAAGATTCCTGTTTGCCACCTAGCTGAGGGCTAACCTGCCACAAATAGCTTGGAAAGGATGTTTTTAGTTAAAAATGAAAAAAGTAAGTTTTTTAGTTGCACGCGGAATATTCCTGTCTGCTACCACCACCGGAGCCCGAACCCGAGAGGGGGGAAGAACCTGTCGAGAACCACCCTACTGGCAGCCAAGTTGCGGCGGAGGAGAGGGTTTGGCTAGGAGAGAGCAGCTACTTGCGTCCATCACCGAGTACCGCCACTAAGGAGGCCGCTCATCAAGACGAGATGGAGGTAGTTGATCCAACGGAGTCTGCAGCACATGCCGCAGCGGCGAAGCCCAGCGAACGAGAAGCTTGGGGACGGCTCACCAGCAAACGAGCCAGATAATCTAAGCTATTATCATGATTGGTGGCTTGAACGCCCTGATTGCTATGATCAATTGGTCGAGACGAAACAAGTGATGACAGTATGAATCATCGCTGGTTGGGTTTGAGGTTGGGTTTGAAATATGTGCATATCGAGATGGAGATCTTCAAGGCTGGTCAGATTGCATAGTGCTGTTGGAATTGAACCAGTGAGTTCATTTTGGTCCAATCCTAGATAAACCAGATATTTCAGGGATCCGATCTCTTTAGGAATGGTGCCAGACAGTTTATTTGTAAAGATAGAGAGAATGGTAAGGTTGGTCATGTCACCTAGTGATATCGGAATTGAACCAGTCAGTTGATTGTTGTTCAACTCTAGATCCACCAGAGATCTCAAGTTCCCAATCTCGGCGGGAATTATGTCTGAAAGATTATTAGTATGGAGATACAAAACAGTAAGATTTCTTAGAAGACCAATCTCTGGCGGGATTCTCCCAAACAACTGATTAGCAGAGAGATCAAGATGAATGAGTTTCGAGAGGGAACTGATTTGAGGTGGGATTTCACCGAATAATTTATTCGTGCTGACATCAAGGTATTCAAGATTAGTGAAGGACAAGAACGAAAATTCATTTAGCGTACCTTGTACACCATAATTGGCAAGGGTTATGTTGGTGACACTTCCAGCTGCATTGCATGAAATACCAGTCCAAAAGCAAGGGCTTCTTCCGTTTGATTTGGGATTGTGGGAAGAATTGGTGGCATTATTAGTACTGGGAAGGTTCATCCATGAGTTGATGAGCTGGGTTTGATTTTGTAAGCTGGCTTTCCATTTCAGAAGGGCTTGTGCTTCAGTCGTTGAACTGGCATAAGCAAAAGCAAAGTAGTTTTGTGATGAAAGTAGATGAACATACAACAAAATAAGGCAATAATAAGATCTCATGCATGGTTATTGTTTTGTTTTTGTGTTCACTTTGTGAGGGTTAGCTATCTCTTTATAGTGCCCTGTTCTGGTTTTCCACGTACATTAATCAAACTGACTGGTTTTTCAAGTCTTTCAAGAATCTCATCTTTTTTCATCTCACTTTTCGTTAAGATGGGCGTGTCGATCGGGGAGAGTTTTGCTGATCGCAGTCAAAGTCTTTGTCCTTGTGTATCCGTAACATTGGAAAGTTTGAGCCGTCTCATTGAACAAGTGAATGAAACTGATAATATCCACATGACTGAAAAACAGTATCATTGAATTTAGACTAATGAAACCTGGAGGCCAAAAATTTGACTAATAATATCAGTTATTATTCATGAGTTTGACAGAAAAAGACCTAGCAATTGAATAAAAATCAACCAAGACTTTTCTTCAAGTCGTCTAGCATTGTCTTGCTTGCATGACTTGATGAATAGATGAAAACTTTTCAATCAAGACCATATTGTCGCTTGGTCTTCTGTTTGTTTTGTAGCTTATGTACTTTCAAGTATCGAAGCTTGGCTTGCAAAAACCGGGATAATTTGAATGCGTATGTTGCCTCCGTAAAAATGGAGGCCTAATTAGTTAAAACGATATTGAAGATTAGTTCCTAGCTATACTACTGTTTTTTCCAGGATGATATGAATAGTTGAATAGTGCTCTCAATTCTCAGCAGGACTTGTCAGAAATGAGAGAGGGGATCTCCTAGTTGCAGCTGGCACTTGATTATATGTTCCTTTCCTTTTATTGAAGCAGTCATTGCTTTAAGGTCTCGTTTGGTTCGCGGAAAGAAAATCAATTCTTTGGGAAAGCTCATGGAAAATGAAAACAAATTTCCCACTAGCTTTCCTTTCCGCTATTTGGAAACATTGGGAAAGCCACGAAAAAAGATATGTTTGTTTCCATTTTAGTGTTTGGTTTGCGTAAGGAAAGAAAACTAAATTATAGTAATATTCCATTTATATCCTCATATATTAAAACACAAATCATAAACTTTTCAAATAACAATTTTCAATAAGGATATAAATGTATTTTTATCATGTAATTAATCCACATTTAATGCTGGGAAAGTAGGAGGGAAAATGAATAATTTGGGTCTCGTTTGGTTCGCAGAATTGAGGACTCAGGAACTGAAAGTATTTGGTAACCACAAACTCCGTAAATACTTTCCTGACAGAGGGGAAAGTAGGGGAAAATCATTCCACTCAGGGCATGTTTACTTATTTGGAATGGGAGGGAATGATTACGGGGTAAAAGTATTTATGCGTTTACTAAAGTATAAAGGAATCAGAATGATTCCGGATAAAAGTATTCATGCGTTTACTAACACATGAAGGAATCAGAATGGATGTAGGTTCCACCTCTTTATAAGGAATCGATTTCTGAATACTCAGGAATTTGATTACGAATGGGGTGATGGGTTTAGGAATCAACTCCTCCGGAATCAATACCGATTCATGATTAGTTTCCATTCCAAGTAAGTAAACGTGCCATCAGACCCCATGGGATTGATTTTCCGTTCCCATTTCCCAGCATTTATTACAAAAGTTTTGGACAACAATACCCTCTCTTGCATAAAAAATTGGTGTACTTTTGAATTTTTATGATGTTGTTTTTATTTTAAAATACAAGGGTATTATTGAAACATTGATATATTTTTACTTTCCTTTCCTGCACCAACCAAACACCGGAAAGGAAATCAAATGGTCTTTTCTGAATACTTTCCCTGCTTTACCAAACAGAGGAAAGGAAACCTGACAGGAACTTTAGTTTCATTCCCATGGGAAAGACAAGAGAATTGATTTCCCTTCCGTGAACCAAACGAGGCCCTATATTTTCCCTTCTTAAAGGAAATTTCCCTTCTTAAAGGAAAATTGTTCTAAGGGAGAATTTTTCAAACAGTACCTGAAGTACCTGAACTAAAGGTCACTGTGAATTAACGTGCCTCACTTTACACTAACTACACTTTGGTACCTGGACTATAAAACCCGACTACATTTAAATACACGCCATTAATAACACCGTTAACCTCATGTTATTATTCAATTTTATAAAGGGTAGTTTGGTATTTTCACTCTCTCTCTCTCTCTCTCGGTCATGATCAAATCTCAGCTCCAATCTCCTTTTGTGCTCATCCGATCTCCTAATTCAAGACTCACTTAATGATCTGATCTCTTCCGGGCCGCCTTCACCTACTGCCTAGAAGCCCAGACAAACCGTAGCTGCCATTCCTCCAAGCCAGGTCGCCGTCAGCCGTCGTAGCCTCTCCGAAGTCCACCTTCTTTGTCAGATACGAAATCGCATCTAGAATGGCAGCAGAAGATCCTACTATACCTTCTCAATGTGGTCATAACTCAAACAAAGGGGAATCCCACCGATTTCTTCTATCTAGTGTCTCAAATCTCCTCACCAAATCTTCAAAAATGTTATCATCATAAGCATCTTCTCCCTTCTCCCTGCGCTCCTCATTCCATTTTCTACAATGGGTTTCATCATCATCACAATATACCACACAATACCTTATTCATGTAGCACAAGCCGGACACCACAACTCATACCTATAACCCTTGATGCTATTCAAAGAATCTACTATTATGATACTGTCTCTTGACACCGACCTATCAACTTCAGATCTCAGCACTCCTCTTAAGTTCTTCTCCGCATGCATATTGGCATATCCTCTCCGGGCCGCCGTAGCCCTCCGTCGCAACCCATCTCCAACCGTGCCTACCCAATTTTTCTCTCTCTTCTTCCTTCATTCCTCTTCTTCTCTCTCTCTCAAAGTTTTGATATTTGATCCATGGTTTCCTGACCCAAAAAACCAGATTGATAGATTGGCTGAAATTGGAGATAAACAAATGAAGAAAAGGTCGAGTCTTTGAATCTCCAAATTGATAGTTCGGCCCCTCCGCTTCCCCGACTCGGTATTCCGAGTTTCGAGTGGTGGTCGGAGACTCTCTAAAGCGATGAGAACTCCTATTGTCATTTTTGTGTTATTAATCTATTTAAAAAAAAAAAAAAAAACTTTCCAATGGTGAATCTACTGTTAAGATTGCACCACCAATTTTCTTTTTCTTTTTATTAAAATTTTTTTTTGACTTTCTAAAGGTGAATAGTCAAGAGACAACTTTACCCTTAAAAGTATGCTAGGTGACATACCAACTAACAAAGTTATTGACGGCAGGTACCAAAAGTGTGTCAGGTTTTATAGTCCAGGTACCGAAATGTAATTAGTGTAAAGTGAGGAACCTTAATTCACAGTGACATTTAGTTCATGTACTGTTCGAAAAAATCTCCCCCTTGTTCCAAACAAAGGAAATGAATACATTTCTTTTCCCAAGCCCTCAATTCCGTGAACCAAACGAAGCTTAAGAGAGTCAGAGAGAGAGGAAGGTTAGCTACCTTCCCTTTCTACATTTTCCATTCATTACATGACATGTGTACTCCACTATTCCTAGAAATCATATATTTAATACATTAATTAGACAATTTTTCTCTTTTCTTTTTTACCCTTATTTAATTCCAATTTTCTTTAAAATTGTGGTTGACTTTTCCTTAACTCTCTGTCTCCCCCTCAGTTTAGTATTCTCTTGATTATTTTCTTTTTCTTTGAACTTGGGTTTCCTTTTCCGCCTCCATTCCAACGATATATTTCATTTTTCTAGTCTTCGATCACAACTATAAATTGCATCATCATCATTTAATCGACGAAATTTCAATAAATTGCCTAGTTGTTAGAGTTTACACAAAAAGAGTACTATAAACTATCTCAGAATAAGCACATGTAAACACAGATACTGTAATTTGCATATTAGGAGTGTTGTGGTAGACGCATCCTAATTTAGGATTGCAACAGTATATCTATCCTAACATCTGCAGATTTACATGAACAGAAGATCAACTATGATAAATATAGGATTGATATGTTATTTTGGTCCTAAGTTAGGATGCATATGACGTTGCAATCTTATAACACATCAAGTAAATATATATATATATATATATATACAGTCCGGCTACACTAAGGATGTCCTTAGTTTTTCTTAGGTACGAATTTCTGGTTTTCACCCACTTTCCGATCAAATTTTCACATCTTAACCGTTCAGTGTTTAGGTCCTGTATAGATCACCTCTGCAAAATTTCAGCCAAATTGGTGATCATTAAGGCATCCAAAACTGCAAATTACAACAATGTAAACGAACGGTTCCGGTTCGACAGATTCGGTTCTTTCGTGTAAATTGCTGTTTTGGACGCCTTAACGATTACCAAATTGGCTGAAATTTTGCAGAAGTGATCCATACATTAGGACCTAAAAACTGAACGGTTAAGATGTGAAAATGTGATCGGAAAGTGGGTGAAAACAGTAAATCCGTTCCATAAGAAAAACTAAGGACATCATTACCTGAGAAAAATCCTATATATATATATATATATATATATATATATATCGCAGCAAGCAATATGAATTGAAATAAAAGATAAAGGGATTGTAGAGATACTAACTAGATCCATATATATTGCAGTGAAACAATGTGATCGAGTCTGAAACCAGATTAAAAGGGGTGTATGAAACTGACAAAATCGATTGCCTCAATCCATTGTTCTTCTCCTAGATTCACCCTTAATCTCAGATTGTTAATGGGACAATTTGATTGAGGTGTGGTGCTCTAGCAGGGATCAATGAAGGCGTTGTAATCCACTTTATATCAGGAAAGCAGTTAAGGCAGTTCCTTCCATCAAGAAACTGTTCTATAACTTCTTTATCTTTGTATGATGGATTACTCAAAATAACCATACTATTTGAATTCAAATTCAAAACAGATTACATTAATAAAACTATTTTCGATTACAAGTTTTATTTAATACTCTGATGTTACAAACTGAACTCTAATACTCCTCACAATGTCAGCTTAAGTCAAAATGCTGATGTCTAGTTCAATAAAGTCTTACACTAGTGCCTAAAATCAGAACTCCCATCTCAAACACGAATCTTCAAAAGGCTTTGATTTACTAACGATCCTCGATGAAGTGAGAAGTTTTTTGGATCTCTTTCGTTCTAGATAACTAGTCATCTCCAGCCATTGTAATCTTTCATCATGAATTTTTCATTAAATGAAATCTCAATCAGAATCACCACTTGGGGCTGACGTCAAACACACCTCATCATCTTCGATCAGTATGTACCCACTCCTAGTTATTGGCATGTTGCTGGTTCATCTTTTATTAATTTTGAATTGATTCTAGATTGAGTAGGTGGGAGGCCATATATAGGGATAGCAACTTAGCATTGTGTATCTTATCAAACAAAAAAACTTAGCATTGTGTATCAGTTCATGAAGGCATGAACCCAGAAAAGAGAGCCCAGCAAAAAGTTCTACGCCAAAAACTTAAATATGAAAAGGGTGCGGCTATTGCCACCCTACCATTTTCTTAGTTCACCCTACAAACATTTAAATTATTGAAAGACTATATTACCTAAGTGCAAAATGACTAATAAGTACACTAATTTTGTAAAATCCAAATCTATAAGGAAAATTAAATGCATAACCAATTAATTAAATACAAGACTACTTAATTTTTCATTGCATAACATTAATCTTTATCTTCTCAACCCAAATTTGAATTTATTAAGTTATTTTTTTAACTTTTTGTTGCCTCCTCAATTTAATCCGTGATTCAATTTACAAAACTATTAGTGTTAACTTCATCATCTTTGTAATACACTTTGTAAAACACACAAAAAAAAAATTTAATAAATCTCTTCTTCATTGCTCATAGTTGTTAACTTACTAATCTTTTAACATGGATTAAATTAGATGAACATTGAAACTAAAAGAAGAAGAAAAATTAAGAAAATGGAAGTAAATCAGATTATGATTTTATTAGGAAACTTTAATAATTGGTATAAATTAAATGAGAGATTTTTATTAAAAAAATATTCTTTAATTGGATGTGTCATATAGGGATATTTCTGGAAAGAGAAATAGGTTAGATAAGTAAATATAATAATAGAAATTAAAATGTAGGGTGTAATGAGCAAGTAGGGTGAACAAAGAATATGGTAGGGTGATAATAGCCGCACCCATATGAAAAACAAAAAAGAATGTTGAACATTTAATAGAAGGGTACATAAGGAAATAAAGTGATTTATTTTTCAATGCAATAAATGATGAGTTTTATATCTTAACGGAGTACACATGGCATATAATGAATGAAAAAGGTAAAAATGAAAGGTTGGAGGGGAATGTTACTAATATTCCTCGGTAACTAAATATAGGTCTCCTGATATTACTCAAAATTATAATACATTGATACCAACTTTCAAACAATAAGTTAGGATCTTTGTTGAGAGTGAATACGGGTATCTCCAAAAAAGTATTAATGAAGACTAAGGTAGGAATGCAAATGGAGAATGGAATTGTGGTGGAGAATATTGTATTTTGGACAAGCCTAATATGAAGATATGGAATTCCACTAGCTTTCTAAGAGTTACAATTTTGGACGGGACAACAAGACTCAAACAAATTTATTTTTCTGTTCGCTAAAAATTGTTATTAGTATTATGTTAAGACAATAACGCTTTGGTTAAACTTTTAATAAACCTCAAATGCCCTTGCAAGAATAAATTGAAAAATTAGAAAATCTGAAATACAAAGGATAAAATAGTAACTTAAATACAGAGAAATTGAAAAGACAAAAAAGACAAAATAAAGAGAACGTGTATTACAGTTTCAGATCAGAGTAACTATTTTTTTTTTTAACTACCTTGCAGTTTGAGAAAACAAAATTCTTAACAAAACAGGTACCACTTTTATATTTATATACGAAAAATAAAAATTGAAAAAAACCAATGTCACGCACGTGTGAAGAGGCTAGTAAGTTATTAAACAAAAAAGAGAACACAAGGCGAAGAAAAGCCAAAATCCTTTAGAGAGAAGAAAAAAATCAAAAAGAAAAGGCAAACTTATAGAGGATTCATTTTGTCTCAACCTTGGCTTCAATTGGTTTGAATTTATCCTCTCTAGCGGTGCTTATTCTCGCGCTAACTCTAACGCCGTCTCCTTTTGTCGGTGATGCACGCAGCGATTCCAGCCGACTTCCAAGCCCTAAACTTTTAGGTATGATTCTCTTCCTCTGATCTACCTTTGTTGGTAATGGTCATGTTGCTTTTGGTTCGTCATTGGTTGTGGCCGTGGTGGCCTGATTTCCAAATCTCTCCCAAACTCGATTTTGAAGGAAAGCTTGTTGTACCCTAGCTAGTTTCGACACGATAATGGTATCCCGGGCAATGGCGGCTGTAGTGTTACAGTCTAGATGTAGGAGACTGTAGAGTGGAAGGGCGATGACATTACGATAAGGTGTGACGCATTGCTTACTGCGGTGGTTATGGTGAATGCTAGTGATGGGGATGTGTAACTATGACTGGAGGCAGCTTTTGGACTTCCCAACTTTTGCTACTCTCTGTGACTTCGAAGGCGTCAACGTCGTTGTTGCGGTGGCTAACGGCCGGGCAATGGCAGCTGAGCTAGTTGAAGATGCCATCTCTGTTGGAGGTGCGATGGTTACCAATAGTGCAACTAGGATTTATCAGGCCTGAGTCTCTAGCTGGGCATGAAGTTGCTTTTGGGCTTGGACTTTTTAGGCCCTAAAGATCAATTTTGGGGCTACCTATTGGGCCTGAGGAGCCCATTGTGCTTTGGGCTCTTGGATTTGGGCTAATGCTTGCTACTATGGGCTAGATAAAGAAGAGAAAGGGAGAGCTTCTTTTAGGCTATCTTAGAACCAAGATGATTGCTATTGCTGAACCATCTAGCCCTAGTTTTAAGGGCAAGGGGAAAATTTAGTTTTAGTTTTAAACTTAGCTTATTACTATGTGTTTCTTGTTCATAGCTGAATATGCTCACTTTAATAAGTGAGCGCTCAGTTCGAATATAGTTGGTCTATTCCTATGTACTACAGTGATTTTCACCACAACTTCTTGATCTGTCTATAGAAAACGATAGGAGGGTATGTAATGACCATCTCGGCATGCATTAATGAAATCCATATTTACTAAAAAGGTTGAGACACATAGTTGGTGTCTAACTGCAAACAAGATAGGAATTTGATGAACTAGTTTGACAAATTCTTGGCCTTCGATTTTTTTTTTATTGAGTTTTTGGTAGAGTTTGAAGAAGACTTGCATGGGTCATCCTCATCATTTAATAACCAATAGAGTTACTCTCAGACCGAACATAGATTCTACTCCCAATGAAATTTTTATTTTTCCAAATCACCCCAACATAATTTAGTTTGAATATTGGGTTTATTGTTTCTTGAATACTAGTTAAATGTGTTCATCATATCATAATCCTCAAATGCCCTTGCATTAGTTAGGCCTCAAACAATTGAATTAGTTAAGCCAATAACGTTTATGGTTAAACTTTCAATAACCCTCAAATGCCCTTGCAAGATTAAATTGAAAAAAGGAAAATGATCATTTACCCAATTTTGGGGTTAATCAACCCCACTTACCCAAACACTCTAAAAGATTGCCCACTTACCCAATATTTAATATATATTTTTCCCTAATACCCAATTAAGTTTTTTTTATTCATTTTTATTTATTTTTGGGACAATTTTGTCATCTCCTTCTTTGTCACTTAGAGAGAGAAGTCATCGGAGACCTTGCCGGACTCCGGCGACCGGTGGCCGACCCTGGACTCTAGCGACCAGTGACCGGAATCCTGCAACCGGTCACCGGAATCCCGAATCCGGCTACCGGACTGGTGACCGGATTCCGGCGTCTGATTTTATTGCTCCCTAATAATACCCAATAATCATATTATTGCCCCCCAGTAAACATATTATTGCCCCCAATAATCATATTATTGCCCTCCATTGAATTGGATAAACTCCCAAAACCAAAATGAATACACTACAGGCACAATTGATCAATTTATATGTTCAATTCTACATGTTCACTTTTTTTTTTCCTTCCCCATTCTTGGAGCTCACAGTTTCCAAGAAAAAGAAGAAGAAAAAATTGGGCCACCTAGAAAATGCTCTGGGCACCCACTGGAGTGTGAGACCGGCTCGTTTTTACGACCGCTATGAGATTGATTAATCCAATTTCATCATCTGATTTATCCAAAATGAATAAATGCAATTCCATCTGAGATTGATTAATCTGAAAGGTCAGTAACCTATTGCTTTGGGTTTTGAAGCCGGATTGGTGGTATTAACGGACTGCTCCTCCCCCACCGCCGCTCGCCTCCTCCCCCTCACACAAACAACCCGTCTCCTCCTTTGCACCCACTACGGTGTCGTTTTCCCTCAACGCCTTATCGAAGTCAAAACTTTGTAATCAAAATCAGAACTTTGTTTCACGATGTCAAATCGGTGAGGCAACCCGGGAGGACATCCGGCGATGAACAACTTGAACTAGGCGGCGGTGAAGACGACGGAACCGCACGACTGTGACGAATGACGTCAACGGATTTGGTATTGTTGTCTTCGACGACGGCGATGAGAGTCGATTTGATCAAGAGGTGTCTAAAGTGAGAGGGTTTGAGGGAGAACTTGAATCTGAAAAATTAGAAAATATGAAATCCAAAGGATAAAATAGTAACTTAAATATGGAGAAATTGAAAAGGAAAAAAAAAAGAAAAAAAGACAGAAGAAAGAGAATGTGAATTATGTTGTAAATATTATATATATGTGGCTGTCCACTGTAAATACTCATTAGTTATGTCCTTATGATGTAAACACTACTCATATATAAAGGGGTTTAATGAGAATGAAACACACACTTCTACCTCCTCCTACATTTTGTTTCTCTATTATATCTCTCTCTTATTCTCTAGTTTATAACACGTTATCAGCACACTTTGCTCTTATTTCTTTTTCTCCCTAAACTCCATGATGATCCGCAAGCATATGGTGCAACATAGTTGCCTATGACCAAGGCTAATGATCTATGAGTTTTTTTTTTTCATTCTCAATGAATTGCTTCATATATAACATAGATATCTTATATTATCGTATAACAGATATATTTGTTTCATGTTTATCATCTTTGTTCCTATTACATAAGAACATCAATTTTTTTTATGCAATCATTTACATATATTTGTATGTATCTTTTATATAAAGTAATTGTGGAGATTTATGTTTCATATTCGACTTTGAGAACCATTGTTCCAATAGTCAAGACTCGAGTCCGCTGACCGAGTAGTCTTAGACCTATGGCTCTACAGACATCACACGAATGTTTTTCTCGTGTTTTCCCTATGGGATCCATTGTTCATATTTATGAACACTTTGAAACTTCTGTTTCGTATATGAATTTTCTATCATTGTTCATAGAACATATAGTTCTAATACTTATGGATCCTGATATATCTCGTCTTTTCTCTTTGTAGAAAGATGACGCATCTGACAAAATTGGACTTTGATCCTCTTGAAATTTCTGGCAAGAACTATTTGATGCCAAAATTCACCTTATGGCTAACAATCTTGGAGATGCCATCAAAGTTGACAATAAGTCATCTGTGGAAGATCGCGCCAAGACTATGATTTTCTTGTGTCATCATCTTGACAAGAGCCTAAAAGATGAGTACCTTACGGTAAAAAACCCGCTTGAGCTTTGACAAGCATTGATTGATCGATTTGCTCACCAGAAAACCATTGTTCTACCTAGAGCACGATATGAATGGACACATTTGCGCCTTCAGAACTTCAACTCTGTCACTGATTTTCAATTCCGCTATACGTCGGATTTACCTCCCAACTAAAATTATGTGGAGAATCTGTTAGTGAAGATAAGAAGCTCAAAGTCTCTGATTTTTTTGTGGACAATGAAAAACATGCTGATGACATGATCAGTGGCGGTGTTCTTGACACCGATTAATTTTAAGCCTATGTTTAGGCGCTTTTTTTTGTCTCTATTTATTTATTTAGTCATTTTAAGCCTATATTTTGGCACCGATTAAACGTAATTACTTTTTCTTATCTTTATCTGTTTAATCTCATTTATTACGTTTAAATTACCTTTATTACAATT
Organism: Rosa rugosa; assembly: GCF_958449725.1. NCBI lineage: Eukaryota > Viridiplantae > Streptophyta > Magnoliopsida > Rosales > Rosaceae > Rosa > Rosa rugosa. The sequence continues at coordinate 3,697,904 of NC_084823.1, read as the reverse complement.
TTTTCATAACTGAATTTGTCATGAGTATTTGTTGCAAGAGTTACAATTATCATGATATTACCATTATCTGGTAGTTATTGTTATTAATAACTCATTTTATTAACATCCCCCATATAATTATTGTTATAATAAAACTCATTTTATTACCATTATTTGATACTTATCATAGTTATTTATTTTATACGATCATAATGAACATTTGTTACTTATGATTATTTTTGTCATGTCTGCTACCTCGTATAATTATGTCGTTTGTGAAAAAAATAACAAAATACGTTCCATTACCAGGATTTGAACCCTGGTCCCTCGGGTGAGAGCCAAATATCCTAACCAACTAGACTACAACAAATTTTTGATTATTTTGTTATAATGTTATATTAATGCATGTATCAATTATTGACTCTAAATGAATATCTCTCTATTTTGGCATATGGTACTCACGTATTGGTATCAACAATATTAATTACGTTTCCTACATAATCGAGGTATGTATTTTCATGAGTTTGACGACTTCAATTTGATTTCCTCTTATTATCTTATCTGATAATTTGATATAAAATTGTCAATTTATTATAAAGATATCGAAACTACATGTTTCTTGATCCAATTATATGAGGACTTAAAATTCCTCCACTGATGATCGAAACCTCTTGCTTCTTGATCTCCAATTATGACAGGACTTTTGTCCCTTCTCTTTATGAGTACATGCGAACCTCTGTTCACTCCACTTTTAGAACAAATTTCTAATTGTGAAGACTCCAGCCCAATGCTTTTAGTACAATATGAAATTTGATGAGGTTATGATCCTCTATTGTATTATTATTGGAGTATATGCTTATACTCATATGGACTACTGTCCCAGAGTCGAAATTTGAGTATATCATTTTGGCATATGTTTTCATTGTCAAACAATAATATGAACCACATGTTCATCAATAAATTCAATTTGAACTATGAATGTTCATGATAAACATATTTGTCTTGCATATAATGCAATTATGAACATGATCCATTGCAATTGTTGATAATTTTTCACAATTGATGCTTCCAAAAGCTAATGTAACAATTATCTCAAGAGCTGCAGATCTTGATTGATGGCTCCAAACTGAGCTCGTATTATGTTACCTATGTGGAATACCATTGCATATATTTGGTGATGAAATTTTCACCTACATTAAGTTGTATTAATCAACTATAATTAAGTATACTACTATATATTGTATCATGAACTAAAATTTTCATTGAGCCAAATAAAATTATTTTGGCGTGAACAATGTGTCTTTATTTAATCTACTATGTCATGTAGACTCATATACATACATACTTTACATTGTTGTATAATACAACAACAGTTGCATACCTTCCTAACAAGGACATTATAATTTATCGCATAGTTGTGAGTTGTCACTATAATGGGACAATCCTCCAGCCATTAGGGGGAGAAATATCATTAATGAAAGATGTGAATTGGTGTGAGATTTTATCTACCATGTCTCATTTTAATTTTGAGAAAAAATCTCAATTCATTATCTTCTTGACCTAAAAATTGGTTTGGGCCCGCCACCCACCAATGGATTTTCAATCCAATATTTATGAACACATATTTTGTGTGGTCAAATCTGATAGTCTTCCCGTCGTTAGGGGGAGGAAAGACTAATGTAACGGAGTGAATTATGTGGAATATATCCACTAAGTCCAATGTTTTAAGCTCCTTATAAGGGAATATTATACAAGCTCTATAACGCTCTTCATGAGGTTATACAAAGATCCACATTCTTTAATTAATTAATTTATCCTAGAGAGACAATACATTCCTAAAAGAGGAATGAGTACTTGATATCAACAAAGCTTATTATAGCTAATGCATGCATATATGAATGTGTGAGATCAAAATTTGATGATATCTCATCTATAGTAGCGCTACTGAAAATCATCAAGGGTTGTATATTATACCACGTTTCGCTGTGTCGACAAACTATAATATTTGCCAAATTGGAAAGAGGCAATTCCAATGAAATTGAATATTATAAACGTGATGATATACTTGGACTTTATCAACCTTAAACATTACTAAAGGGTGTACTAAAGTGAATTGAAATCACTATGACACAAGTCTCTTTATAGAGACATGGGCTTATCATTCTTCTCCAAGCGACAACTTTTCTATAAGTACAGTGTTATATTGACGAGAGACTTATGGTATGTTGTCTTGGCTAATATGAAGATCTTAAAGGAAAATTGCTAAAAGCAAATCCCCAAATCCTATGTGTCATTATAAGCATATTGCTTAATCAAATCCTTGACGGATTCATATTGCCAAAGGCAAGTCCATGAATGAGTGAAAGAGCTTAAAGCTCACTCATGGAATAAAAAAGTGTAAAGCTCATATATACTCATTCATTTACGGTCAAAGTGACTTATTGCCTCAATGAGTGCTATGACAAGACTAATAAATCGAATTCGAATCATGCTCATAATGTTGCAACATATTCTAACTTTCACGAAGTTATGAATTTATCAAGAGCTCATATTGAGCCTATATAAAATTATCAATTACACAAATTAATATTTGTGGCCAAGTATGCCATACTTAAACTTCAATGCTCGGATAAAGGTAAACGTGTCAATTATTGTTCCTTTATATTGTTATTCTTTAACTAATATCGTTATCTATAATTTGAGCATATGAAATTGGTTTTACTCTTATCATGTCAGGTAAGATTCATTAAGAATATCATAGTTTTATTGGTGTTGTCCTAACCTTTACAGGAATTGCAATTCATGATGAGTCCCCTTTATGCAAAGCACACATAGTCTCACCTATGTGATCGACACACCATATCTAATATACATGGTGCATGTATTTTATTACATACATGATTGAAACTTGCAACAATCAGGGGGAGATTCTCATCAAGGGGAGCATTCAAAATTATTCTACCTAGGACATATGCGCGTTGCACTCTTTTTCTCCTTCGACCAGGGTTGTTTTTATCCCACTGGGTTTTTGTTACCTAGCAAGGTTTTTGATGAGACAACATTAAGCGCGTCCAACACCATATCACAAATTCGTGGACATCCAAGGGGGAGTGTTGTAAATATTATATATATGTGGTTGTCCACTGTAAATACTCATTAGTTATGTCCTTATGATGTAAACACTACTCCTATATAAAGGGGTCTAACGAGAATGAAACACACACTTCTACCTCCTCCTACATTTTGTTTCTCTATTCTATCTCTCTCTTATTCTCTAGTTTATAACAGATTACAGTTTCAGAGCAGAGTAACTATTTTTTTTTTAACTGCCTTGCAGTTTGAGAAAAGAAAACTCTTAACAAAACAAGTACTACTTTTATGTTTATACACAAAAAAAGCCAATGAACACGTGCATAAGCACATGTGAAGAGGCTAGTAAGTTATTAAACAAAAAAGAGAACAAAAGAGGAAGATGAAGCCAAAATCCTTTAGAGAGAAGAAAAAACTCAAAAAGAAAAAGCATAGCTTATAGAGGATACATTTTGTCTCAACCTTGGATAAATTGGTTTGAATCTATCCTCTCTAGCAACATTTATTCTTGCGCTAACTCTAACGCCGTCTCTTTTTGTCGGTGATGCACGCAGCGATTCCAGCCGACTTCCAAGCCCTAAACTTTTAGGTACGATTCTCTTCCTCCGATCTACCTTTGTTAGTAATGGTTGTGTTGCTTCTGGTTCATCATTGTTCGATGACGGCCTCAAGTCTTGGTGGCGGCTTGATTTCCAAATCTCTCCCAAACTCAAATTTGAAGGAAAGCATGTTGTACCCTGGTTTCGACGTGATGGCGGTATCCCAGGCTATGGTGGCTGCAATGTTGCAGTCTGGCTGAAGGAGACTACAGCGCGAAAAGGCGACGGCGTTACTGCAAGGTGCGACACATTGCTTACTGCGGTGGTTATGGTGAATGCTAGTGATGGAGATGTGTAACTACGAGTGGAGGTAGCTTTTGGATCTCCCAACTTTTTGCTACCCTCTGTGAATTTGACGGCGTCAACATCGTTGTTCCGGTGGCTAATGGTCGGGCAGCGGCGGCTGAGCTAGTTGGAGATGCCATCTCTGTTGGAGGTGCGGTGATTACCAATAGTGCAGCTAGGGTTTGTCAGGCCTGAGTCTCTAGTTGGGCCATGAAGATCTATTAGAGGGCTACCTAATGGGCCTGAGGAGTCCTTTTTTGCTTTGGGCTTTTGGATTTGGGCTAATGCTTGCTACTATGGGCCAGATAAAGAAGAGAGAGGGAGAGCTTCTTTTAAGCTATCCTAGAACCAAGCCCTAGTTTTAAGGGCAAAGGGAAAATTTAGTTTTGGTTATAAACTTAGCTTATTACTATGTGTTTCTTGTTCATAGTTGAATAGGCTCACTTTAATAAGTGAGCACTCAGTTCGAATATAGTTGGTCTATCCCTTTGTACTATGATGGTTTTCACCACAATTTTTTGATCGGTCTATAGAAGACGGCGGAGGGTATGCAATGACAATCTCGATATGCTTATTAATGAAATCCATATTTACTCAAAAAGGTTGAGACGCATAGTTGGCGTCTAACTGCAAACAAGATAGGAATCTGACGAACTAGTTTGACAAATTCTTGGCCTTTGATTTTTTTTTTTTATGAGTTTTTGGTAGAGTTTGAAAAAGACTTGCATGGGTCATCCTCATCATACAATAACCAACAGAGTTGCTCTCGGACCGAACATAGAAACTACTCCTCAGTGGAATTTTTATCTTTCAAATCACCCCAACATAATTTAGTTTGAATATTGGGTTTATCGTTTCTTGAATAAACATGTCCTAAACCTAATTTTCATCACCAGCACTAGTTCTGGATGCTAGGTTGAACATCTTGCGAAACCAAATTTCCAATAGGTTCATCAACCTCTACTTTGATATGTGTTTTGAATGTCATTTTCAAACTAATACAGTATACAACTCTTACATAAAACTCATAATTTTGTCCTCACTATACTAGTTAAACGTGTTCATTGTGTCACATATTAATTTTATGTCATGTTTGAGTCGTATTAGCTATTATTAACCCAATCACATACACTCAAATTTCAAAAGTTCACACGACATAGTAACACAAATCACATTAGACGATCTACTCAACCAATTTTCCATAAACAAATATAAAACGGTATATGTACCAAAAAAACAAAAAAACAAAAAAAAAATGAAAAAAAAAAATTAAAAAAAGTAACTAGAAGAGCAGGCCTTGAAAGTTTGTTCAGAAAAACCAAAAATAAAAACGAACAAAGCTCTCTCTCACCAAACCAAAGGCCAAAACTTTAGACGCCCCCGTTCGTCAAATTTTTTCCCCTTTCTTAATAATACCAATATCTCTCTCTCTCTCTCTCTCTCTTTCAATTTCAACGGGGTGTATAAGTTTCCTTCCAATTTCAATTTCAATTTCCGTTTCAGAGTAATTTTGACTCAGGTTTCAGACCCATATAGATTTTCATTAGGTTTTTACAGATCGAGAAGAAGAAGAAGATCCCAAAATCGATTCTTTGGTAGCAGAGAGCACAATACTATGGAGAATATGATGAGCCGCCTCCGCAATTTGGACGCGTACCCCAAAATCAACGAAGATTTCTACAGCCGTACCCTCTCCGGCGGCGTCATCACCCTCGTCTCCTCCATCGTTATGCTCCTGCTCTTCCTCTCCGAGCTCCGTACGTTCCGATTTCTCTTTGTTATTTGATCGGAATTTGTGTTTTCTTTGAAGATCTGTTAGAATTTTGCTAGGGTTTTGAATTATTGAAGTAATGTGAATTTTTCAATTCTAGTGTCAATGTAAGCCTGCAGGTTCTGTATGTGAAGATGATTGCAAAGTTTTCCGACTGTCGAATTTCTAGGGTTTTGAATTATGGAGTAATGTGAATTTTGTATTCCAAGTCAATTTAAGCCTGCGTTTTTTCTATATGTAATGGCTGTTTTGGAAGTTGCAAAGTTTTTGGATTGTCGGATTTTCTTGCTGATTGATAGTCTGGTTTTTTGTACTGTGTGGCGTGGGAGCAGAGTTATATCTACATGCGGTGACGGAAACGAAGCTTGTGGTGGATACTTCGAGAGGAGAAACCCTGCGTATCAATGTAATGTTGTTTGTTTTGTCTAGCAAGCTTCAAATGTGCTTCTCATTGATAATCCATCGTATCTGATATGTCCTGAAGTTGCTTTTGCTAATATTGTGATACGTTGCGGTTGTTCACTTAAACTAATGATTGCAATTTTTTTACTGTTACAAGTGCAGTTCGATGTAACCTTTGCTGCGCTTCCTTGTTCTATACTCAGTCTTGATGCCATGGACATTAGTGGAGAGCAGCACCTTGATGTAGTACGTATTTAAATTATTTGGCGCCACCGTGAAATTCTTTTTGCTCTCTTCTCTCTATATAGCTGGCATGCAATTGTGCCGTAGAACTGTGTTTTTATTCAAGTTCCACTCGTTTAAAAAATCTGTTTCTTACTTAACTTGCAGAAACATGACATTATCAAGAAAAGAATAGATTCCAATGGAAATGTTATAGAATCAAGGCCGGATGGAATTGGTGCCCCCAAGGTTAGTAATACCATGTTTGAGCTTTGAACTACAATTTTCTGACCAAGTTTTGTTGATATATTACATTTAGATTCATCAAAATTTAATTTATTTTGGAACTACCAAACATATTGAAGGCGTTCTCCTACAGACTTATTTCTTTTGTTCTGCTGATTGATATTTCACCAATGGAGTGCATTAAGGAACTATGAAGTTTCTCTTTGATTTTTTACTCTGTAGTTTTCATTCTACTTATTCTTTCTCCCTGTGACAGATTGACAAGCCTTTACAGAGACATGGTGGCAGACTTGAGCACAATGAGACATACTGTGGTTCTTGTTATGGTGCAGAAGCGGTAAGCATGTTTGTTTGGATTTATGCCACATTTAGGTTAAATATAATGATGAAAGCTTTTTGTATATCTTTATTCTAGTATATTGAGGATTGCTGAACTAGGTAGGTGTCATTAATCCATCCTGTATTTCCATGTAATGGTCCTGATTAAGATGTATAGCCATGGGCACATGAACTGAAGATATTTTGATATCCAATCATATCCTATCTTTTAACACTAAACCAGAAAGATGGGATGGGATGGAGTTTGGGAGATTGGGGTGAGAAAGAGAAAGTTGGGCCGCAAAGGGTGAGGGTGAGTTTGCTGAGGGGGCAAAAATAGGGTTTCTATTGGAATTGGGAGCTTTTAAGAGATTATTGCCCAATAAGTGAGGATCTTTAATATATTATACCAATTCAATGCCTTAAAACTTAATAGAGAATTCAAAATAAACAGCTTTTAATTTTTTTTATATATTGTGTTTGATTAGTTAGTTATGGTTCTCCACCCCAACTGCTTTGTTCTCTAGCTTTGGATTTCATTTCTGCTTCAGCTTTATGCATTGAGAGTTGTAGAAATGGTTTCGTTTTGGATTTTATGCTGGGGCTGTCAAGAGGCATTGCTAATATAAGCAAAATTTGGTCCATTCATAAGTAATTATCATTTTATTCGAATAAGTTTCCTTTAGTTACGAGTTGCTTACTTTTTTTTTGAAACAAATTTATGCAGAATGATGAGGATTGTTGTAATAACTGTGAAGAGGTCCGTGAAGCTTACCGAAAGAAAGGTTGGGCCATTTCAAATCCAGATTTGGTTGACCAGGTTTGTGAGCTTGAGAGCTTGAATCCAAACTACTAATGCAAGATGAGATTTATATTGCTTTGAATTTGTCATGCCTGTGTGTATAAGTTATATGTTTGGGAAATATTATCCTGGGTCAATCGTATTTGATTTCCAACATTTCCAGAACATTTGGTTGAGATCTTGTCTAAATTCCTTCGTTTCTTGTTATGTGAACCTTCATCTGAAACCGTATTCGTCTTTCCCTCTTTCTTTCTGATTTTTGACTTTAGATGGCATTTGGACCAAAATATAATATCTTTTGAAACTTAAGCCATTGGATCTAATATCTTGTGCTAGCTTCCCTAGCAGTCAGAACATTCTAACTACTAACATCTTTTGCAAAGTTATTGATGAGCAAGCTTTTGAGTGTTGGTGATTGGACAGTAGTCTGTTCCACAGCCAGAGGAACATGCCCACAAATGGGTACTGTATAGTATTTGACAAATCTCGTAGTATCAAGCTGCAGTGAAACTAATTAGTGATTTGCGGATGAGAATCATTGAATACTGAAATTTAATTATGAGAATTCCATCTGTGTTTCATCACAAGGGGAAAGTTGCTTGGATTTTTCCCCATTTTCAACGGGCAAACAGTGGACCTTGTCACTTGTATTTCTAACTCCTCCACCCCCTTCCACAATTTTTCTTTCTATGCTTGTCGTCCTTTGACATGTCTATGTGGTCCCTATACATGGATATTTTGTCTTCCCTACTTACCCCCCTTACATACTAATTGCTATTTTTGATATATGACACTATCATTGTTTCTATTTGTGGCATGACAGTGCAAAAGAGAAGGGTTTTTGCAAAAGATTAAAGATGAAGAAGGTGAAGGATGCAATATATATGGGTTCTTGGAAGTCAATAAGGTGGCCGGGAACTTTCATTTTGCACCTGGGAAAAGCTTTCAACAATCAAATGTTCATGTACACGATTTGCTGGCATTTCAAAAGGATAGTTTTAATGTAAGTGATCCATGACGTTTTGTTGGTTTTTTTCTATATACCCAATATAAATAATGAATTTACAAAACTAATGTTATGAAATCATCACATTTTTTTTAATTTAGTTTTTTGAGACCCCATCTTTGTCAAAGAAGCCATCTAATGAATTTGTGTTATATGATACAGATAAGTCACACAATCAACAGATTGTCTTTTGGAGACTATTTCCCTGGTGTTGTCAATCCTCTTGATGGGTATGCTCCTTCCTTTCCTTTTTTTTTTTTTTTTTTTTTTGAAGAAAATCTTTGAATTCCTCTTGGTGATGGTTATTTACATCATCTACATTGGATACTAATATATGCTTGTGTATGCTTATATATTGCTTGTTAACCTTCAGGGTGCACTGGACGCAGGACAACCCCAGTGGGATGTATCAATATTTTATCAAGGTCAGAGTCCAGCAAAATTTTCTTTATAGTTTTTCTTTCCTAATGGAAGCAACATGCAACGTGCATTGTCTCAACTCTTTTGCTTGTTAGTACAATGTGGTTTTTTTGTTTACTTACAAGTATTTTTGAAATTCAATTTCTAGAGGAAAATTGATATCTTTGGGGATTTGAATTCACACGATATACTATTTTCTTTATTATGTCAGCTGCATGCATGATGTGATTGCATGTATGCACAACCACTAAGCATGCAGAGAATATATTTTAGATAGTAGAGGAAGTTTTTTTTTTTTTTTTCCGTAGACCAAATTAGCTCATTATTGGACAAATTTTCTACTAGATTTATATCATAGTAATTAAATACCCCCGCATGCCTTCTTTTTTCTCTACTCTACCTGCTTTCACCACATGCTAATTATAGTTTTTGTAAATAGAATACAATGCCTCTCTTTTTCCCCTTGCATAATCTCTAGCTAGAAGTTGGCCTTACATATTGTGCCCATTGACTTTTGTTACTTTATAGTAAAATTCAGAATTTCAAGCAAGTTAGTTTGGTACTGCATGATGATTCTCCTATCTTGTATTTTGCAGGTTGTTCCTACTGTGTACACAGATGTCAGGGGGCACACTATCCAGTCAAATCAGGTGGGTAAACTCGAACTGAAAAAAGGATAACAGGTGTTTGCAAATTTTTGAATTTTGTTGTGTGCCAGTAGAATGTAACATTACGCCTTTATAATTGGACTTTGCAGTTCTCTGTCACTGAACATTATAGGGGTACAGAAATAGGCAACCTTCAGTTTCTTCCTGGAGTGTTTTTCTTCTATGACCTTTCCCCGATAAAGGTGGGTTTTGTGGCGTATCCAATTCCATAGGAAGTTTTTGAATCATTTTCAAGATACTTATCTAGAACACTTTTGGGGATGGTTTCTTTTTATTTTCGGTCTCATGTAGCTGATTTACTTTTTCAGGTAACTTTTACGGAGGAGCATATTTCTTTCTTACACTTCCTGACAAATGTGTGTGCCATTGTTGGAGGTAATATTGAATGATTATTATACTTATATAGCAATGTAGAGTAATTTTCTAGTTTCCTTTGATTTTTTTCATGTTCTCTTATGTATTTATAGTTATGGCATTCCATTTGTCGTATGATCATCGACCTTATTAACTTTGTGGTTGATTGTCATCAATCATCTTGAAAACTTGATCTGAACCTTTGCAAAATGTTACATTCTAGAGGTCTTTTCTGTTATTTATTTTTGGTTGCAATCTGGGTCTTGGATTTGCTCATATTTTATTGATCTCTTGTCACTGTTATGATCGTCTTTCTTTTCTTTCTTATTGTTTTAATGCACAAACTATGTTGTTTTTCAGGTGTTTTTACCGTGTCTGGAATATTGGATTCGTTTATATACCATGGTCAGAAGGCAATTAAAAAGAAGATGGAAATTGGCAAATTCAGTTAAATGGTTCTGTTGGCGTAAGTTGCTGCTGTAATTGTTGATTTGTCAGTCAATGGCTTTCTGGACGGAGACGAGATAGGAAAGAGGAGTTATGTAATGAATTCATCAAATGGATTGGGCTGGCATCATTTGACCACAAACTAAAGTTTTGTCATGAATGGGTTTGATCAAATGGATTAGATTGAAATTTTCTTAATTTAGAGATGCCAAATGCCACAATTAGAACAGTTTTGTAACCGCAGGCATGATGTGAATATGCTTCAAAGTTCAAAAAAGACGGCTTTTTCATTTGTTGCAGGATATTCGACACCGAACTTAAAAGCATAAACCTCTATGTTGCCAGCTTCCTCTTGCTTTTGAAATGCGAGTTACAATGTTCTGGTGCCTTGTGTTTACTTACCCTTAGATTAGTGTTTAATTTGAATCCGAGAGTGGGCGACCCCCACATTCCTGGTGACCAGCTGAACACTACTAATTTGAAAAGGGGGGTGAAATCCACACTCCCAAAATTAAAATCCACTCCCTTTTAATTTTTTAGTATTATTTCATCTCCACAATGCCCTTTGTGTTAAAATATTGTTTTCCTTTTCTTTTCTCTCTCCATCAGACATCTATATATAAACATATATCTTAGAATCTTCTATTAGAAATCAGTAGTTCTGTCTTAGAATCTTCTATCTTCGTTATAAATTAGAATCCATTAGATTTTTTTTTTCTTGCAACTCTTAAACATCTATACATCTGCAACTCTTAAACAAACACTTTCACACCAAAGAACAAGATAGAAGACATAGAGCATTAATGTATGTGTTTTACATAATAATATGTCATATACAAAACTCTTATATGCTGCGAGAGATAAAAAAGAAGATAACTGATTTTGAGTCATCTTCTTAAATCCTCCAGGCCACAAAGGAAGAACAAGAAGAAACTATAGTAAAAAGAAACTAAAACCAAACAACAAAACTCCTTCCAAACACCCTAAACCCTTTGTGGCTTTTGCCTTTCTTTAATGAATTTCCAGATAAAAAAAAAAATATTTTAAAAATCCTCCAGGCCACTAATGTTCATCATGCATTACACCAAATACAAACAGATTTTTATCATGTTGTATTGCCTAAATTCAGAATTGAATAACCTGATCCGGAGTTAAGAGAACATATGTGCCAATATTCTCAACAAACATGGGTTCCAATGCACTCCTGCAATGCCAAGAAAACAAGAAAAGATAAGTGTCTTTGGCAAATACAAACTAAATTCAAGTTTAACCCAAGATAAAATTAGATACAAAACAGATCAGAGATCAAAGTACAAAATTAAATACAAAACTAGAACAATAAAGATATCAGAGCACAAAATTAGAACAGATACTTACATCTACTTGTTAATTGATGGACACTTGTTACGATAATGGCCAGTATTATCACAACTTCTACATTTTCGAGGTGTCTTCTCTACTATCTCAAAATATGAAGGTTCTCGCTTTGTGGAGCTAGTTTCCTTTCTTTTATCTGAAACATCAATCATTGCTTCATCTCCTAAATCATAAATCACCAGAAGTTAGGGAACTAACTTACTAACTAACTGTTACTACATTGTTATTGAAAACACGGTTTCTATCTCTTCTATTGCTGCAAATTAGGTTGAAGTGATGAAATCAATGAATTTACTTTTTGCAAAATTCACTCCCAAACATGTGAGTCATCAAAATGAGTCAAATTTAACAAAGCCCATAGCAATCCAAGATACATAAACCAAAAATTTTGACAGAAAATTGAACTTGGTTTATCAAAATTACTCAAAATTAAACCTTTAGATTAAATCAAGGTATGATAAGTACCTTATGTTTGCATTTGTTGGAGATGGAGGTTTAAGTCTTCTCTCTGCGAAATTGGCCATGTCGACCAATGGTCTCGAAGTTCAAAACTCAAAACTTGAAACGGCAAGGAAAATAATGAAAAATCAATGTAGGATTCGGTATAGGATAAGGCTAGGTCAATTTAGCTAAATCCTTGGATCAATCTCTTTGGGTTGGCCTCATCGTCTTCTATCAGTAGCACTCTTGATTGGATTGGGTTGGCCTCAATGTCTTCTACCAGCAGTACTCTTCGGGAACCAAAAGTTTTGCTGGAGAAGAGAGAGAGAAGAGAAAAAGAGAGAGCTATTGTCGTCGTGTTTTTAGATAAGGAAGAGAGAAAAACAAAGAAAAAGGAAAATAAAACAATTTTCTGACATAGGGATATTTCAGGAAGTAAAAAGATAGTGGAGATGAGATAATATTAAAAAATTGAAAGGGAGTGTGGATTTCAATTTTGGGAGTGTAGATTTCACCTCCCTTTGGGGATGTTAGGTTTGCTAAAATGAATTTGTTAGGAGTTCCACATGATAGGGTCGACCTGGTTATGGAAGTTTAGAGCTTTATGCGATGAGGCCTTTGGTTTCCCAAAAGTTGAGCTTGCGCCTTAAATAGTGAATTGTTGTTCAACCAACACTTTAGTATAATATAACTAAAAAACTGAGATGAGAGCTCTTGCTCTCTTTTCTGCGGCGGCCAACCCTATGGTTGCGCCATTTGATTACTGATGGTGTTTGCGGTGCCTGGCTGCCGAGTTCTTTGAACTTGTGGATAACCTTTGTCCAACCTTTTGGTTGTTGCTTCTGAATCTCATTGTTTCATCGATGGGATTCAATCACTAATGATCAGCGTGGTGCTGCTCGTTCTCCGGCAGACGTTAGAAGGAGGATGTGGATCCTTAGCAAATTGGTGGATCCAAATCAAATTTGGGATCCCAGATCCTGGTGGTGGTGTCTAGTTGTAGCCGACATCCACTTCGTAATCGGAGCATTCTTAGGTTTTTTAGTCGAATTTCGAATCGGCCTAGGGTTCAATATCGGTCTCTGCAGTGGCTTTCGAATCGTTTTAGATATCGGTTTTCATGTCCGACGACGAGTGGGTTGTGCGCTGGGCGCTTTGTTGGCGGCTCAACATGGTGGTCTGCAATGGATTCGGACGTTACTTATGCATGATGGCATCATGTTTATAACTCCCCAACCAAGAAGCTCCTCTTACTTGGGGACTTCGGGGACTTGTACATACCTCCAACAATATGAAGGATTTACTACATCACCAAGCATAAGTAACACCCTCTTTGTGGGCCTGCAAGCCATGGTGGGACCCAACCGCGATATACATCCCGTAACCCGACATCCAACCTACCCCATGGTAGTTGGAAGCGGCCAAGGTCTCGTCGGGAAGCAACCTTCCCGGCCTTACCAAGTTACCTTCACAAACATGCTTTCTAAGACTAGAATAGTGGTTTTAGCATCTCACATAGAAGAAAATGTAAAGGAGAGGGGTTCCCTTACCTATAAAAGGGACCCCTCCTCACACTTAGAAGTCATCCCATTACATCCTCATGTAATCCTCTTGGGCCACAAGGCCCAACACACATAGTTAAACATTTCAAGTGGACGTAGTCTCCCGCTAAAGCGGGAGACGAACCACTATACTTCTTGTGTGTGTGTGTGGGTGTGTGTCTCTCTCTCTCTCTCTCTTTCTCTAAAGCTAACTAGAGCCATCGGTTCTAATGTTAACAAACACCATCCGGATTTTTGGTGGTTGAGTGGGGTGGATTCAAGGCAAGCTTCAGCCTCTGATTTCTTCTCCCGACGTGGTCAAAATGGTGGTGGCAGATTGTAGCCTATTTGGGTTCCCAGAGCAGTTTCTGTTGGGCCTGGGTCCCTATTGTTTGGGTTGGAATCTGCTTATGTTTGGCCATTTTTGGCCAAGATTCTTAGGCCCAATCACTTTTATGTTCGTATTTGGGATTCGGGAAAGCCCCTCTGCGCATGGTGGGTCCTAGTTATTGTCTGAATATGTTAGGACAGGTTTCTTCTATACCCCTAACATTGTCTTGGTTACTTTGGTTAGTTCCTAGAGTAATTACATTTAGGTTGTTGTATGTTAACCTATCATAGATTGATATTGACGTGGCCCTTGCGGGCAGGTCATAACTTGTAATTATCTACTTTTGGTTATTAATAAGGGCTTGACGTCATTCTCTAAAAAAAAATAAAAAAACTTGATTAGAATATATTAATCTTTTTTTTTCCCCCTAATATGAAGGATTCGTAGATTTTCCATATATAACCCTAACTTGGATAGAATACTACCAAGAGATTACTCCGTTTAACATTGTTTTGATCACCGAGTAGTCTATATTAAACAAACGCACTTCACCCTGTAAGCAATCTATTTTACTTTATTCTAGACGTCGAGTACGCAATTGTAGTAAGTTGGAATCAAGTACCTCTACAAAGGCTAATAGAAAAGCTCCTGCTAAGTATAGAGTCTGTGGCTATGTTGTTCTCAACATAGGGTTAAGTTTTATGTAATCTGCTTGTGTATATTGATACGATTCACTTGGTGTTGGAAGCTCTGCAATTGCATTCTGTTAAATATTAATCGTGTTGTTTGTTGTAGTTTTCTCTTTCTTTATTCAAGCTGTTGGGTAGCCATGGATTTGTAATTTTTGAGTGCATCCTAGTTCTTTAGTACATTTTAGCAAAGGTAACAATGAAGTAGCAGTGTTATGGCATGGTTACAAATTTGTTTCAATATCTCTGCTTTTCTAGAACAATTTTTTTTTTTTGACATTTTGGATTCCATATTCCAGCAATTATGAATAGTTTAGTAAAAAGAGGTACTTCTTGGAATAAAGCAATGTTTATGAGTTTAGGAAAGTTACTTCTTGGCATGAAAGAACTAACCAAGGGAGCATTGTTAGCAGATTTTAATCTCAAACCATATCTTGTTCCATGATTATGTCTCCTTGCCCCATTTCTAGTGTTTTTTCAATTTGCTAAATACTTCACTCTAGTATTTTTTTTTTTGCCATTAATTGGTTTGTTTGTTTGAACAGGTACCGAAGCTGCACCAAGGAAGAAGGGAGCTGCAGGTTCTGCTCAAGTCTGTGAGAGTGTCATTTTGGGTAGCGGTTATTGCTTTACGAGGGTGCTTTATGATTTTGGACAAGTTCTTTAACAACATTGTTATTGTTATTATAGAAAATTACTCATAAGTGTCATTTTAAAACTTTAATTAGTCAAAAGGCCACCTAATCTCTCTCTCTCTCTCTCTCATTGGCGATTCAGGAGCATCCCTTGGTGACTCGCCGGAGCCGGAGTCGGAGCCTTAGCTCGATCTCTCATGTTATCCTCCGATGGCGGCAGTGAGGCTCCGTCTACTCCCCATGGTGGTCCGACGAGACTCCAACCATGTTTGAGCTCCGACTCAACCAAGGGGCTGCTCTTCTCCTGAAGGCCGTGGCGCCACTCATTGACCTGGCCGACTTTGCCAATGTCTCACCGGATAAGGTATTCTTGCTGATTGCCGGCAACTCCATGATCTCCGAGGGGGACTTCGTTATGCTATGGATTCCGGAGTTGACCTTCGCTTGCGTCATTTGCAACGTTCACGGATCCTTCGTTCTCAACCTAGGCCGCTTGTACTCCAATCTGAATCGCGCCGGCGACGACGGCGAGGATTTGATCAGCTTCGTGACTGTGAATTCCGGTCAGTACAACTTTAGTTTTACGTTTCTTGAGGTTTTCGCTTGATTCTCTGAGTAATTTTGTAAAATTACTACTTTCTTGGAAATGAATCGTAGTTAATTTCACAATTTACCTACACCGACTTGAGAATTTTCCACTTCCCTTTCAATTAGGGTTTAAAGGTTTCGGGTGCTATTTGTTTTGATAGTTCACGGTAGTTTCAATTGGTTCTTGGATGTGGAAATCAGTACAATGCTTTGTTGGGCGTGAGGCAGTATTGAGACAACACAATGCTTAAATGGATGGTTAGTCATTTCTCGACTTCTATTATTACAATTCCAACCTTCTTCAAGTAGAGCTCTATCTTGATTTTGGACTCTTCCTTTTTCTTAAATGCGAGCAAATGTGATGGAATGATTCGTTATGTGAATTTTGAATTACTTCTGCTGCATTTTTTTCAGGTTTAATGCTAAAAATGTAGCTGAATAACAAGGATTCATACAATATGTTAGTGCAAGATTTTGAGGTGTCTCTTCTACAATATGGATTATCTCTGGGCTGTTTTGTGTTTAGATCAGTAGACCTCACAAGATACTCAAGTAGGTGGTCCAATATTTTATTTTTGGATCAGTTTAGTCCCTCAAACTTTAGGCCAAACATCAGTTTGGTCCTTTTTTTTTTTTTTTTAATCAAACTCATCCCTGATCTCCCAAATTACATCAACTTCGTCCAAAATTTGAATTTGACTCCGAAGATGACGTCATCCGCTGAGCTTGAGCCGACAAGGAGGTCCCACATATCTGATTTTGAACCCACAGGAAGGGTAAAATGGACATTTCAAATTTAATTTAATTTCTATTTTTTTTCTCTTATTTTCTCTATTGTCTTCTCTCTCTCTCTCTCTCTTCTTCCTCTCTAGATCGACGACCACGAAACCCCTTCTACCACCTCCACCTCCACCTCCCTTCGATCTGAAGCTCCACACCACGCCGTCTCGCTCCTCGTCCTCCTCCTCCTCCTCGATCGGAATCTTCCTCTCTAGATCGACGACCACGAAACCCCTTCTACCACCTCCACCTCCACCTCCCTTCGATCTGAAGCTCTACACCAAACCGTCTCGCTCCTCGTCCTCGTCCTCCTCCTCGATCGGAATTGGTGGCGTAGGCACAACCTTCTCTCTATCTCCCCAAACCCGATTAAAGCCCTAATTTCTCACATTCACCCAATTCCATCAAATATCACCCACGGTTGGTTTCTCCATGACCTCTGAGTCGAGCTCCGGCGACGAAAACTTCGACCCGAAGCCCAACCAGATTGCAAAGTGAAGGAATCGAGCGAGGGTTTGGGGTGTGATGGAGGTGGTGGTATTCTGTGGGCGAGGACCGAATCGGATCTGGAGGCTGACGGGCCAGCGAGCCCTAGCAGCAGCGATTATGCCTGCAGGTGGGGTACCGCTGACCTCCGATCGCTTCCCTTCTGATCGCCGCAGCAGATCTCTGGTCCATCCTCAAGTAAACAATCACAGAGATGTGCTCTGTTGGTTTTGTTATCTGTTGGAAACTCTGTTGTTTTTGGAGGCCTGTGATTTGGATGTGCCCAGAAAGATGAGATTTTGGGTGTAGAGAGAAGATTTGGGAGCCGGCCATTTCGGTTTGTTTGAATTTCTGGATTTTGCTTTTAGATATTAGTGATTTGAAGTTGGGCTCATCTTACGATTTTATTTGGATTGGATTTAGTTTGCAATTTTGATTTTGGGAGAAGAAAATGGATATGATGTGCAGTTGGGGAGGGGGCGGTTTTGAGATTCATGGTGGGTAGTGGGAGCTTGTGAGCAGAGATTCATGGTGGCCGGCTGGTATTCATGGTGGCTGGTAATGAGAGAGAGAGAGAGAGAGAGAAGAAAATAGAGAAAATAGAGAAAATAAGAGAAAAAAAATTAGAAATTAAATTAAATTTCAAAATGTCCATTTTACCCTTCTTGTGGGTTCAAAATCAGATATGTGGGACCTCCTTGTCGGCTCCAGCTCAGCGGATGACGTT
Organism: Rosa rugosa; assembly: GCF_958449725.1. Classification (NCBI taxonomy): domain Eukaryota; kingdom Viridiplantae; phylum Streptophyta; class Magnoliopsida; order Rosales; family Rosaceae; genus Rosa; species Rosa rugosa. The sequence goes on along the minus strand of NC_084823.1, from coordinate 3,679,700 downwards.
ATCTTCGGAGTCAAATTCAAATTTTGGACGAAGTTGATGCAATTTGGGAGATCATGGATGAGTTTGATTAAAAAAAAAAAAAAGACAAAACTGATGTTTGGCCTAAAGTTTGAGGGACTAAACTGAATTTAATCCTTTATTTTTTATACCAAAACTCGAGCAAAAAAAAAGCCTATTGAGATAGGCTTCATGATTGGCCTATGACCTTAAAGTTGAAAAAGTAGTAAAGCAACATGATTAATTATGGGAGCAGAAGATGTCGAAGCTCTCAGTTCATTTTGAGGGTTGGTTTTTCAACACAATGATAGATTGATAGTAACTTTATAAGTCTATGGTAGTATCTTTTTAAGTTGATGTTAGTAGCTTTTTTATTTTTTTTTATTTATAGCTAAAATCATTTTACCACCCTGAACTTTACAACTAAAATCATTTGTGTCCTCAAACTTCTAATTTGATCACATATACCCTTATACTCTCTAATATGATCAACCAAAGCCATTAGTAAACTAATTCATCAATTTCTTTATAAATTGATGATGATGAGAGTCCACTTAGAGTCAGTTTTTAGCTTTGGACATGTAAATGGTGTGTTTCTTGCATGATTGAAGGCCAAAATCTAGTTTGAGTGGGCAACACTATATCAAGAAATTGATCGATTAGTTAAGGATTGACTATAATCAGTCACACTGGAGAGTACAATGGCACAAGCGTTCATATTAGAAGTTTAGGGGCACAAATGATTTTAGGTATAAAGTTAAGGATGGTAAAATGACTTTAGCTCTTTTATTTGTATTGATTTCAAGTCAGTAACTCTGTAGAACTGTTATAATGGCTTTTTTAATACAATGATAGTAACTTTCTATCCCCATGTTAGTATATTTTCAAGTTGATATCAGTAGGTTTTTTTTTTTTTTTTATAATTTTGATTGATTTCAAGTCAGTAGCTCTCTATACTTGTTATAGTGGCTTTTTAACACAACAATAGTAGCTTTATATCCCTATGTTAGTATCTTTTCAATCAGATATCAATAGGTTTTTTATTTTTATTTTGATTGATTTCAAGTAGTCTTTTGTCAATAGCTTATCAAATTGGAAAAGCATGATCATGAATGAAATTCAATTTTCTTCTTGTTGTGATTTTGTATTTTTGTATCTCTAGCATTTTTTGTTTGGGTTTTGTGTTACACATTCAACATGGATAATCAGCCGGTTTTGTGCAATCAGTATTTTGTTACTGGTCTGGTAGCTTTGTACATGTGTTTTAGTAGTTTTTTGTACCTATGTTTGTAGCTTTTTAATACTGGTCCAGTAGCTTTGTACATGTTTTATACTAGCTTTCTGTACCTATGTCACTCTTTTTATTACTGGTCTAGCTTTATACATGTGTTATAGTAGATTTCTATAACTATAATAGTAGTTTTTTTTTTTGAAGGATAATGCTAACTTTTGTAGACTGCTTATTTATTTTTATTTTTTTATCTAGTTGATAAAGAGTGCCACGTTTGCAGTGCAGCGGTATATTGTCATTTTTAGTTTTCATTTCAAATACTAATATTTTATTGTATTTTTGTTTTTGCAGAATTCTTTCCCTTTGCATTTGTAGTAGTAGATTTTGAAAATCATGTGGATTTGGATATTGAAGCCTCCATTGGCCAAGATATCATTCGGCCTACCAAGAAATGTTAAAATGAAGTCTCGTGCTGAAGGTGACAAAATTATGTCTATGGGTTTAGAGCGTCACCATTGAAAAATGACAGTAGCATTACAATTGACAATAGCTTTATACAACTATTGTAATATATTTTCACAACTATGGTAGTGGCTTTTTACATAGTTATATCATTGTTGAACGTTGCATACTTTTAGTATCATTGAATATTTTTTTTTTTTCTCTCGATTGCAGTAGCATTTTTATTTTGATTGTATCATTTACATTTTCATAGTTTTTTTTAGTATCTAAGATTAGCTTTCTCAGTCTCTGGGAGTAACTTTTGTTCTGCGTGGTAGTAGTTTTTGTTCTGCTTGGTTATAACTTTTGGTGTAGGCCTCATCATGGGCCGAGCTAGGGCCAGCCCTACCCTAAATTTTAGGGCTTAGGGTAGGGCCGGATCGGGCTTTGACTAAGTCAACGAAACTTAGGGCCGGGCCGAGGCTTCAAAACATAAGCCCTTACCCGCCCTTAAGGCCCATTCCGCTAGGGCCGAAAGGGCCGGGCCGGGCCAGCCCTTTTCAAATAGTGTCGGGCCGGGTCTTTGTTTAACTCACACAAAACACAAAGTTTAGTACAACATACACTCAAACAAAAGAAGGGAAAAAAAAAAAAGAATAGAAAAAAAACTCAAACTGAAACTGAACAAGTCATCACACTAAAACAACTTAGAACCTGAATTAATTACAAATACATCAAATACATTCTCACTGCTACTTGAAATAGAAATTTCACTGAGGCTACAAAAACCTTGTTCATCAATTCACAAAACGTTGTAATCTAGTAGGCTTCTTCCTTTTCAGCAAATTCTTGACAGATGAGAGACTGATCTAAAAGTGAGACTCTGTCCAGATGGGGATTCTTCATACGTAACATCTCTTGCAACTGGACATATGTAAACCAAAGTTGTTGAATGGAGATCAGAGTAATCCAATAAAATAAAATATGTAAACCAATTTGATTAATGTTCCTGCACAATATCTTATAGAACATGCATAATATGATGGTATTGTTCCTATCTCTATATGTTACTCACACATCAGCAGAGAGAAAATTACCACCTGAAGTGGACTATTAGACATGATTGAGATCGTAATTGACTAATTGCTTAATAAGTGCGAGTTTATCTTTCACTTAATGACAATGCCTATTTAACTCATAAGCTAAGTAATTGAAGGCTCCTGTGATAGGAAGCCATATAAGGTGAGACTTATCTTTCTATCTTCTCTGCAGTAGAAAAGAAAAGAGTTCCTATTCATAGATTTCCTTGGCTTCCATTAAATAAGTATATAATTGTATCAAGTCCTTGATTCTAATTTCATCAAACCAACAAATTCTGTAATTCTAGCTACTGTATTTCATGATTAATATGATGCTTGAGCATAAGCTCCGTCGGATAGAACATGATCAGAATAAAAAAGACTTTAGTAGAAGCCACACACACCTTTAGTAGTAATAACCAGAAGAAGCCTTTCTATGCCCTCCTCTCAAATTCACACAGCCACCTGTCTTGGTTGCAGCCCTAGCTTCTTGGCCATCTAAGTCTTCCGATCCGGCTCCAGTTTGTTATCTGTCTCAAAGCTCTTCTCCAGCAGATGCACCCAATAATTGAAATTTCAAAAATCCGAATCAATATTCCGATCCGATCTGATCTGACCTGACTGCAAGTCAAACACAAAAGGAAGAAAAATCGAACAAAGTTCGCTCTGAGCATCTTTGATCTGGAAGAAGTGTGAGATTTCGTGAGAGAGATGGAGAGAGATCCAAACCCAGAACAAACAAAAACCGGGAACGAAGTCCTCACCTTGGCCATCGGAGATCGAGACGGAGGGAGCCGTCCACCAAGCCCTTGCCGACCGAGACAGAGCTGTTCACTGTCTGATTAACTCACTGGGTCATTGGGAATCGGAGGTGGTGGTGGTGGTGGTGGTGGTGATTGTACCGGCAGCGGAGGACTGGAGGAGTATAGGTTTGCTGTCTGAAGGAAGAGAGGGTTTGAGAGAGGCGGATGCGGACTTCATTTTTCAGTTTTAGATTTTTTGTCTGAAGACCTCGATTACTCGGTTGCGCTAGGTTTTGCCATATTGGAGACTTGAGTTGGACTTGGATAGTTGGTTTTTTGGAGTTGGGCTTCAAACCTTTGGGCCTCAAACGGACAGACTCATTTCCTAATATGGCAGATTGAAATAATTTTCTATACTTCCATAGTTTTATACACATAACACATGTAATAGAAAATAACAAAAATAAAATATAAATTTTAGGGCCGGGTTTTAAGGGCCGGGCCGGGCCTAGCCCTTACGGGCTCAATCGGGTCGGACCGTAGGGTAGGGTCGGGCTTTATTTGTGTGACTCATACCTAGACCTGTAAATGGACCGGATTTTGATCCGGACCCGCTCCAGATCCGTAGCTATTAAACGGGTTTGGATCGAACATTTTGATCCGTTGATCCGTTAATGATCCGAATCCGTTAACCCGTTTAATAAACGGATCGGATTTGGATTTAGGTCGATCCGATCCGTTAATGATCCGACCCGTTTTAGTAATAAATAAATATTATTTTTTATTAATATATTATTATTTTTTAAAAATATAAAATATTAAATATAAAATATTAAAGATTTCTAATATTACTTTTTTGCAGAAATCTAAGAGGCAGTCTTCGTAATTTTATTTTTGACAATGTAATTTTATTTTTGGTGATACTCTTCATGTAGATCATGTTATTTTAATAATTTATTAATATCTTATAAGATATTATGATATAAATTTAATATTACTATTTAAAATTTAAAAATATTTGAAATTATAAACGGATCGGATTAGCGGATCGGGTATCCGTTAATCCGACGGGTACGGATTTGGATCGAGGTATCAATGATCCGCCGGGTTAACGGAGCGGGTTTGGATCAAATTTTTTTTTTAGTAAACGGATTTGGATTTAGGTCGATCCGATCCGAACCCGGTCCATTTACAGGTCTACTCATACCCTACCCTATATAAAAAAGGGTCGGGCCGGCCCGCCCTAATGGAAAGGTCGGGCCGGCCGGGCTTAGGGCCCAAGGGCCATATGATGAGGCCTATTTTGGTGTTAATGAGAGTAACTTTTGGTGATGGTCATAGTAGCTTTTGTTACTGGTGAAAGTAGGTTTCTGCCTTTCTGGTGTTGGTGACAGTAGCGTTTGTTGCTGGTTAGTGTAGCTTTTGGTGAGGATAATAGCTTTTGGGTTTAGGGAGCATAGGTTTTGTTGTTAATAGTAGCTTTTGGTGTTGGTGATAGTAGTTTTTGTTACCTCGCCTAAAGTTGCCGAAAATCTCACCAGATTAGCTTTTATTGCTAGTGACAGTAGCTTTTGTGACCTCGCCGGAGGTTGCCAGAAATCTCACCAGAGTTGCTTTTGTTGCTAGTGACAGTAACTTTTGTTGCTGGTGACAGTAGCTTTTGTGACCTCGTCGAAGGTTTCCGTAAATCTCACCAGAATAGCTTTTGTTGCTAGTGACAGTAGCTTTTGTTGTTGGTGATAATATTTTTTGTGACATCGCAGAAGGTTGCCGGAAATCTCACAAAAGTAGCTTTTGTTGCTAGCGATAGTAGCTTTTGGTGTTAGTGACAGTAGCTTTTGTGATAGCCTGAGTTGGCTGGAGGTCGGCCGGAGACCCGTTGGAGTTGGCTGGAGGTCGATCGAAGACTCGCCGGAGTTGGCCGGAGAGGAGAGAGAATGATTGTTGACTTTTTACTCTAGTGGCATTTATGTAAATATGTTGGTTTTTATATCTAAAATGTAACATCCTTTTTAATCTAGTGGCCTTATGAGGAAAAAAAATAGTTAGTGGCCTTATGGCTAAAAAAACATTCAAAACTACAATTATAATGTAATTAACCCTTGTTATTATCGATGGCAAAACTTTTATTCTTACTGTGTTATCACTCCGTAATTTCAAAGCGAAACTCTGCTCTATATATATATATATATATATATATATATATATATATATATATTTGTAAATAAAGTCCGATCATCCGAAAAAAATGAGGACTACCTGGCCCAGCCCGAAAAAGCCCGCAAGGCCCGCTTATATAGACGGGCTTAGATCTTGCAATGTACAATGAAGTCCGGCCCAATCCGACCCATTATTATTATTTAAAAATATAGTAAGACTCGGCCCGCCCGGTTCATTGACGAGGCCTACTATAGACAAAGAACACAACTAACTGCTGGACAGAGAAAAAAAAAACCTAAAAGTTGCATAGACTGGGCTGAAGCCCACTACTTCGTCAGTGTAGGGCTCAGCTCAAATCGGACCTAGTGGAGAAGCGGTTATTGTATCAAGAGGTAATCGCCTTTTCCCCGACCCCATTATAGCGGCAATGGTGAACCGCGAAGCAGATCATGGTGGGCTAAAAGCCTCTGGTGAGCGGAGGAGCCAAGTTTCCAGTGCCCAAGGCAGAGCAACAGGCGTCATAGCACTCCGACCTACAAGTGTCACGGGGGCGATGGCTGCGCCAGACGGTGGGCAACGTTTAGCAAAGGCAGCGATGAGATTGACGATGTCGGCAGTGGGATCGAAGGCTGGGCTTGCCATATTCGGCTGCCTGAGGTACTGTGGCGGTTCACGGGGTAGTGACATCCGGCGGCACACGGCTTTGATGGTGCAGCGGCAGCGGAGAACATCAACTAAGTGACCATGGCATGACGGGTAGACAAGGATGAAGAGCGACGGCGTGGTTGTAGACTGAGTGCCCAAAGTACTTTTTTTTTTTTTGGCAAAGAGTGCCCAAAGTACTTTGGATGCCCAAATCTCATTGGGTGTCCAAACCATTTTGGAGGCCCAAACTAAAGAAGGTGCTTAGAACGTTTTGGGTGTCCAAAGCAATTTGAAATTGGATTTCGACCCAAGTGTGGACCAGGCTAATGGGCTAGGGCTCTCTAAGGTTTCGCATTTAGGATCCAAGAGGATTAACCCAGCTAATACTTAGGTTCTTTATGTTTATAGTGAGTCTATGTACTATGTTTGTGTTTCATAGTTTAATAGGCTTGCTAGGAATTAGTGACCACTGGATGTTTAATGAGTGGTCTATCGGTCTATCCTTATGACCACTGTGGTGCCACCACAACTTCTTGCCATCTAGTGAATGACAGCGTAAGGGTATATGATGGTCATTCTAGCTCAAGCTAAATGACAAATCATTTTAGATTTTATTCTTAAAAAAAAATTAATAAAAAAATTAAAAACCCGCTACTTCTTTGAAAAATTGGAGAATATATTAATCTACTGCACTTTGCAATCTTTATTTTATTTTTATTTTCTTTTTTGAATGAAGGTAGAGAGCTAATATATTGATAAAAAACCAGAATGATCATTACTTACTCTTTCGCTGTCATCTAGACAGACAAGAAGATGTGTTAGTACCCACGTTGGTACATAGAACTAGGTCACTCATTTAACATTAAAATATTAAATACATCGAAATAGTATGATCCTCATTCGATACTACTTCAAAAGATTCGCTATAGGCACAATTCCTAGTTCCCTAAAATACTTGGGGAGTTGTTGAAAGTAAACCTAAAGTTCCCTCAACAAAAGGGAAATAACAGAAAGAAAAAACTAACTATTTAGAAGCCCAACTGGCTCGAAGAAAAGTCAAAACCCTAAGCCCAACTGCTGGCCCAGTCCAGTACCACCTCCACTTCTCGAAGATGGTAGATTTACTTTGCCTTGAGCTCTTGAATTCTCAAGACCGGCCCTAGAGGTGGGCACCATGATAACTCTGAGGGTGGGTGCGTGCGTGTCCAAAGAAGAAAACGATCGTTGAGGGTTGAAGAAGCGGTTTTGAAACACCACAGGTTGGTTTCAGCCGAAAAGTTGCAGGTGCTTGGCAGGGAATGCGCATGAAGTCCACATTAGCCATTAGTCCTCTGATTTGGCTATGGAAAAGTCTTAGCCGCTGCTTTCATCTAGAATCTAGATAACATTGGAATTTTCTGACCAAAAAGAAAAGAAAAAAATAACATTGGAATTTCTCAACTTTTTGGCGCGTAAATCTCTCATCTCATACCAAAAACAAAATTCTGTGGGAACCATGGAGAAGAAAATACTGAAAAGCGAGTCTATTCTCAAATATCCATGTATTGGAGCTTTTCTTTCGGAACGATTTGCGGAGATTCTTCGACAACTTATCTGCAGAAGGGTAGCCTCAGCCTCACTGATCTAATCACCTTTAATCTTTTATCTTTTCAGAGCAAAAGGCCAGATATATTTCAATTCCATTCGTCCAAAACGACCTTTGCACTATTATCCCCTGGCCGTTTCATACGCCTTTTTGCTTTTCCCAGAAGTGCTTTTGGAATTTGCAGAAGAAACAAAGTATTAGCACATTGTTTTTAAGGAGCAGTAACTATCATTTATGTTTAAGAATCAAACCCAATTACTTGATTCTGTCACAAATGGGTTCCAAATACCCTACCGGCTTTATCTTCCTTTTACCCTCTTTCTGTGGCCCTCGTGTGGCCTTCCTTATGCAATATGGCCATATGGGTATGCACCCTTGGAAGGAAGAATAAGAATAAAGATGAACATCCAAAGAATAAGAACAAATATTTTGGCCAATTTGCCTATTATTTTAGGAAGCAGATGTATTTTAATCATGGGGCATCAACGATACTTCTATATTGTTTCCCTTTGATCGCACCATGACATTAATCTATTTCTTTTATGAAGAAAAGAGAAAAGTCTTTTCATTCATAAGTATGTTGAGTAGGCCTGGGCTCGGTGCAGATCGGGCCGGTTTGGGCCTAAAACCGCAACCGAACCGAATATTTCGGTAAGCCCAAAATGCAAACCGCAACCGGATAATTGAAATAGCAGACCAGATTTTCGGTTTCATTTTGTTGTCGGTGCGGGCCGGTGCGGTTTCGGTTTCAAACCGCAAAGAAAAACATTCCACTTCCAGCAGACTCATTCCACATTCACAAACCATTCAAATCAACAAAATGCAGAAATGGCTGGAGTAGGACTTGGTGAGTTGGTCGTCCCGATGCTGGAATCTACGGTTGCAGTTGGGGTTGAGATCGGAGTTGAAGATATCCCTTCCATAATCTGCTTGATAAACACTATCCCAGCTATTAAAATTCAACAATATAATCGATGAAATTTAAAATCATACCCCAACAGATACAAAGATACATGATTAAATGCAATTCCAAACAATCAAACAATGAAACAATCATACCCCAACAGATCGGAGTTTGATAAACACTATCTCAAACAATCAAGGAAAGCCCAAAAGATGTTATCGATTCAAGGAAAGCCCAAGAGATTACCGATTCAAGGAAAGCCACGAGGTGTGCGAGCGTCGGGAGTGGAGCTCCAGTCGAGAGAGACGACGAAGACAGATCGAAGACGACGAAGACTCGAAGAGAGTGAGAGTGGCCGTCTGAGACTGAGAGAGAGCGAAACGAGGTGTGCGGCCAAGCTAGAAAACAGACCCCGACTCGAGCATTAGGGATTTAGGGTTAGGTTTTCTCCGGAATAATATAAAAAACTAATAAAATATATATATAAATAATAAATCGGGTCGGGCGGCTTAATCCGGGCGGTTCGTGATCCGGAACCGAGCCCGCACCGGAGCCTACCGGGTCGGTGCGGTTTTAGTGTAAAACGACGTCGTTTTGTACTTGATTCGGTTACCGACCCGTTTTATTCGGGTCGGGTCGGGCGGTAACCGAATTTTGCCTGATTTATGCCCACTCCTAATGTTGAGTTGTCGGGCGTGGAGCTGAGCCTTCTAATTAGGCTGGGTTCTAAATCCCTTTTAAAAAATAAAATAAAAATATGTTGAGTTGGTAAACCCATTACCTGAGTTGGCTCGAACTAAATAAGTTACTACATGATATACACGTTACACAATAAATTCTTACATCATTTCTTAACCGTTTGCTTCTTTCTAAATCCAAAAGTGGAGTAAGAGCCCTATACAATAGTCCCAAGAAGGACGAGTAGAGCTCTGATTATGTGTGATAATTTTCATCTCAACCATCGCACTCTTTAGAAGTAAGTCTTCAATCAGGCGATCGGATCATTAGATCTATCTGACACGGCCTTCAAACTATGTCACGTGTACAACTTTAATGACAAAAAAGGATATTTCAGTTTCTTTCATGAGAAACTAGGAGTAGTTATACGAGACTAAGTTTCTGAAGTTCAATTGGTGGGTCCGAAGCGTCATCGAAGACTTGATCCGACTTCTTGTTTTTTTTTAATAAACTTGACTTCATCCGACTTTAGAGTCCTTGAGGCCACAAACACTAGTTACCACTCGAGAAAAACTAGTTCTCTTGAGAGTAGGCTTACGGCATTACATGGCTGATCCATTGTGCCAATTGTTCGAGCTCGCCTAATGAGCTAGGTCCAGAAGAAAGCAGTGTTTGGCTTTAGGTATGGGCATAGTTGTCCCAATTGGAATTTGGGGTCGTCTACCCTAGTTGTATGGGCGAAACCCTAGTCACAGTCCCTATATCAGCAACCTCATCTGCAAATTCTTACAACACCATGATACCTTACTATACCCCACTATACTATACTAATTCTATATTACGTTTAGTCTGTCAGACGGCAACCTGCGAGCTGTCTTATAGTTTACTCAAAATTCATAAATATAATAAGCAAATTAGACTAACTCATCAAAACATTTGCCGTCTAGCGGTCTAGGCAAGACATAGTCATAATACTCAAAATTCAACAACTTTCTATATCATGAGTCAAGTTTACCATTCTTCTCCTCCCCAAGATCATTTGATCAGAAAAAACAAAAATGATAGCATGTGCTTTCAAGCTATGAATATAGTAAGGTAGGGTTCAATCAATGGCCTGCATCGCAAGGCATAGCTTACTAAAAGGATTAGTTAACTAATAACTCTGCTTTCGAATTTCAACATTGCATCTGCTTCGTGCACGCATAACTAATCACTAGTGCACACTGCACACCTCCAATACTCCCAATTCTTTAATTTTTGAAAATATTTGACCAATTTGTGAGTGACATGAAAAATCACTAGTGCCTGAAAATTAGCGCAAGCAAAAATAATAACAACTTATCACATGCATAGACTGCTCCAATGGAAGTGATTTTTCCTGTCTCCATGTGAATTTTACTATAAAAATGAGCAACATTTTGCTTTCACATTAATCTCAGTGACAGTGCTATGAATTTTGGGAGAATATTCCTCCTGTAGCTACTATTTAATTGGAAGAGATTATTTTTCTAACAATATAGATTATGAAATGAAGCAATGATGAACTAGTTTTATTCAAGCACTCATTGAGATTGTCAACTATGGCTAAACCTATAGTATATGGTTTATTATACAAATCAACCAAGTTCTGCTTGACATTTGGTATCATCCTGATTTTTAAATCATAAAGATATTTCAGATGAAACTAGAGGACATGTCTTTCACTGTATTTGTATAGTTATTTGAGAAAACTTAACAATGTGCACAAAAACATATTCAAATTATTGATATATTCAGACCAAAGTGTTGTCATTGAAATTAAAACTGTATCCTTCATCAAGTTGGTGATATTAGTGTAGGATATTCCAATGTTAATATTCAAATTAGGAGATCTTGTTGATATTTTCAACTAAATAGCTTGGATAAATTGAAAACCTACAAATGTAGAGTTGTTTGAAGCACATAAGGTTTCTTATTTTCTCGTGTAAATGTAGTTGTTGGTTTTTCCTAACTTCATAAGTAAGCACTTGTTTGGCATCGATGAATCCATAGATGAAGAAGCTCCTCATACAACTTGTTTTACTTGTCAACTTAATTTTAGTCTTTTTGAAGCAATTATCAGACATCACTGTATCGTTCTTACAAAGTATTTAAGTCTCACCAAAAGTATGCTAGCGAGATTTCAAGACTCGTGGCTTTAGATCTGCAAGTGTTGACGCAGGCACTTCTTCATAACGAATCTATCAGCTACTGAAAATAAAAAAAAGTTTTGAATCGCGTCGTCTTGAAACACATTTAGCAGTTGCAGAAGCCTCTGCTAAGTGACTTAGAAGTCTGGGATCAAGTCTATGTAATCCCATACCAGATTACTTGGGATTCGAAAGTCAAAGAAATCAATCAATCATTTTGCGTAGTGGACGTATTGGAGACTTGGAGTATTACCTACACATGCCTAAATGATTATTGCTTGTACGGGAATCCAATGAATCATTTTTACTCGAATGAACAAGAAAGGGTACCCCCGTTACTTGGATTGGTAAAAGACGAGAAAGGTTGGCAACTTGGCAACCCTCGTCCAGGAGAGGAAGAAACCCTAAAACTACCCTAAATTACCTTGTTAACATCTTGAGGCTAAAGGGTACCACTGATTTAGTAGGAGTTTCATCTACCAGCGTTGTAATTGGTTCAATGTCCGAGTCATCCCGGCGCACACACTGATTGATTATGGATACCACACTCATGGTGAATGATTATGAATCGTGATCCTAATCATTCTAGCACACAGGTTATCGATCACCCGATTCACTTTTAATTGAGTTTATCTCTTAAATCTTTCGGCTCTCATTACTCTTACGTTGAACTATAATCTTTTCAATGTGAAACCACAAGGATAATGATGGAGTTACCAACCACCAAAGTAAGGTGGTCCGTGACTTCTACAACTTGAGAAATCAGAACTGTAGTCTCCCCAATCTTTCCCAGATTCCCCAGCTAAATGTCACAAAATCTAAATCAAAGATGGGTCCATCAGATGTATGAATGACAACCTCTTGACTCGGCATCACATGTTCATTAATATCTTCCAGATTTCTGTACTACTCCAAGCTCAACCACAAGGGTACTACAAACACATCGATCATCAACATTATCTCCGAATATGAATCAAAGAAAGAAAGAAATAGACAACTTGATAATATAACAATAAAATTACTTCAATTCAATACCATATAAACAACTAAAGAGTACATACTGGAATAGAAGAAGATTACATAAAAAGAAGTTCAATCACTCAAGGTCTCGCAAGAATAAAAAACCAGCTGACCATGATGAAGATGATTTACATCATAATATTAACATAAACCACTACTACCCGAAATGATCCACTAAACCCTAATCTTCCAATACTAGATTAGGCCCTGCAACTGCCAAAAACTTGATTGCAGTAGCCCCCTAATTACTTAGTGAACTTAGACTCTCGACTCTTGTTTGAACAAACTAAAGCATAACCCAGTTACAATTACACATAACCCACATGGTTTAATTCAAATTTTGATTGAAGATCGAAGCCCAATCAATCTCCGAAGGATACTTCTCCAACATGTAACTCTCCGTTCCGCAGGTCTCCCAGGGCGATGAGGACTCTGAGCAGTCGGCAAAGGTCAGATCCGATAGAGGAGAAGACCCTGCAGACCCATCACTATCCGTCATCACCGGCGACAAGGAGGAGCTCTCCATCTTCACCGTCAAAGCCTCCGGTTCCGGTTCCGGCACCGGTGTTGACTTCGGCTTCTGCTGCGAGCGGGCGGCCGATGATTTCTTGGCCGCACCCGCCTGCTTCCCTGCCTTCCCCTGTTTCTGCGACTCAGCCAACCCTTCGCAAATGGCCTGAAGCTTCGCGTCAACAGAGGAATGCAGAGGCTTGTACTCGCCGAACTCGCCACCAACAACTGAGCCGGTGTGCTTCAAATGAGGGAAATTGAGGCGGGCAAAGTCGCCACGGAGCTTGTAAGCTGCTTTGTCATAAGCCAAGGCTGCTTCTTCAGCTGTGTCGAAAGTGCCAAGCCAGAGGCGGGTTCGGTTCTTGGGCAGCCGGATTTCGGCGACCCATTTCCCCCAATGCCTCTGCCTCACTCCCCGGTAAAGCTTGGTGGGCTTGGGCGGCGAACCAGATTGCTTCATGGGAACAGGTTTGGGACTGAGAAAGCTGAGCGTGTGGGATGGTGATGACTGTTGCTGATAGTTTTGCTGCCATGCCATCATCTGGGGTTGATTCTGGAGCTGGATCTCGGCCTGGATCTGGTGGATCTGGGAAGGGGTAAGGTGGTTCAGCCCAATCGAACCATGCTGCTCGAAACCCAAGGGAAAGGTTGAGCCACCGTCTTGGTACAAATTGGGCTGCGAGGTAGGGATCGAAGGGGAGAAAGACAGGTAGTTGTAGGAAGAAGAAGGAGAAGGAGTAGAAGAAAGGAAAGGGGTTGAAGAAGAAGAATAAGAAGAAGATGGGGTTGGGATAGAAGGGTTGAAATCAAAAGAAGAAGGAGAATAAGAAGAAGAAGGCGGCGGTGGAGACGCACTTTTCATAAAAGGTTCAAGTGCTTCCATGAGCTCACCCGTAAAAGGATCCGAAGATGACTGAAGAGGTCTGCTACTGTAGATATCCATAGCTGCCATGCCTTCAAAATCAAATTCAAAGATAACAATAGAAACAAATCTGCTACTCAGAAGTAAGAAAAACTAAAAATAAAAATAAAAAAACCGAACCTGGTTCTTCGATAAAATTAAAGAACAGGCACGCAAAATAAAAAGGAGATCGAAAGAGATTTCAAATAATCAACCTCTTGTTGCTCCTGGGAGGAGGGATCAAAAACAACCCTCGAAACGAAAAATGAAAAATATTAAAAATTTAAGAAAACAAAAGCTGGATCTCGATTCTGAAAACACCTGTGGCTTCCGGAGAAATCAATCTTTTCCAAGTTTGAGAAAACAAACCCAAAAACCATTAACCTTTTAGAAACACAGATGATTAACAGAAAGGGATTCAGAGAAGCGGGGGGAATTACAGAAGGGGGGGGAGGGGATTTCAAACACAAGCAAGAACCACACAAATCTGATCTGAAACTCTCTCACTGATTTTCACTCCTGTTTGGTTTTTTTTTTTGTTCTTTTGGTTTCACTCGGCCTCACTTTGTTTCGCTCTTACTGGCAAAGCTCGCCCTCGCCGTCTATATAAAGGCCCCGAGCGCCTTAATCACCTCCCGATAATTACAATGCTAATCATGATTATCTCACTCTAAGCCCCACTTGTGTTTTTTTATTTAATTATTGCGTCGCTCTCCGGTCTCCCGGTTCTGTTCCTGACGTATGGCTTGTCCATCAAATGAGATTAAGCCAGTCAGGGTGTGCCACGTACTATACAACGGTTCGGTGATGGACACCTGTCATGTTGGTGACGGGCAGCTGTCAGTGGGGTTATAGTTGGTCGCACCTTCAATTTGTTGCCTAGTTTGTTGACCATATTTTGTGGCGTTCACACTTCGCACTTTCTCGATCTGGTTGGGTTCATTTAATGCTCACTATTCAAGATTTGTACTTAAAACTATTATATATATTCAAAAAAAAATTTGATGAAGATATACTTAAAAAATTATGGCAACACTATTGAACCCTTTTTTTTTTTTTTTAAATATCGACACTATGGAACTTTTGTACCGAGTGCATGTAGTCCTATCCATTTTCTCTTTTGAAGTTTTTGTATTGAGGGTATTTAGGTATTTGAAGAATTAGTATAATAAATTTCAATTTTTAGTTGATTGTGCTAACTTCAAATAGTATCGGATGATACGAGTTATTCATGTGTTAGGCTTTAAAGGTCGGTGAAAACATTTGTTTAGTATAGACAGTATAACTTATTTACGAGATGGCGTTAAAGTCTTAAACAGCTTTTTGTTTAAAAAATATGTTGACATAGCTCTTTTTTGAAAAGTGAACAGTCAAACTAGTTTCACGATATTCATTCAATTGAGCTGAATGTAACGGGCAAGGTTGAAGGTTACGATGCCTCGTAATACTGAACCGACAAACCGACCAAGTTTATTTTATGGTAAAAAAGATGTTATTTTCTTATCTGTTTCATACAGAATACAAGTATTACCATTAGCTGATGAGTTATTCATGCGTTAGGCCCTCAATAATCCAATGAATACACATGCTTCATATGGTTAGTAATAACTCATTTGTGAGCTAACATATGAGTTTTACTTAAACGGTTTTTGGTTTAGAGAGACATTAGCATGACCTTCCAAAAAGTGGACAATTGTGAATAGAGGTGGCAAACGGGCCACTAAGCACGAGCACGGCACGGGCCCAGCACGCTTAAAAGCGGCCCGGCACGGCCCAAGCCCGTTAGTGGCCCGGCACGACCCGAGCACGTTAGAATAACGGGTCGGGCTGGGCCTAAGAATATTGGCCCATTGGCCCGGTCAGGCCCGAGCCCGTAATGGGCCCGGTACGACCCAAGCACGACATATTGTGGGCCGGCCCGTTACAAACACAAATTTTCATTTTGTTTTTCAAAATATTAAAAAACTACAATGATGAGATTTGAATATGAGACCTTTTTATTTAAAATCTCATGACAATTCCACCAATGTTTTCTTTTATATTGTCAAAATAATGAAACAAAACATTATATCCTTGTTTTGACATAAGTATTTTTTCTAAATATTAAATATATGTTTATTAATAATGACTAATCTCATAATAATACAACTATAGAATGAAGGAAAAAATAATAGATACTAAATCTTCATTATATTAATAAAGATTAATCTCACAATAATATACTAAAAACAATATATTTTGAGTTTTTTTCTTTCTTTCTTTCTTATAGTGGAATATAAAAAATTATTAGAAATCTAATCTTAAAAAGCTAAGATTAAGAAAAACGTTGTAGAACTTAATTTATTTTAATTTTCTAAATAGTTAAATAAAATTAATTTTTATTTGTTCAAATTAAGATTTTAAAATCGTACTTTATAGTGGGTAGGCACGAGCACGGCCCGTTATTGACCCGGCACAAGCACGGCCCGGCACGATATGGGCTCGGGCCATGGGCCGGGCCGGGCTTAATGTTTAAGTAAATGGGCCGGCACGAGCCCGGCACGATAATAAATGGGCCGGCCCAAGCACGACACGAAGCACGACTAGGCCCGCTTAAAATGGGCCGGGCCGGCCCGTTTGCCACCTCTAATTGTGAAACTAGCTTCACGATATTCATTCAATAGAGATGAGTGCAGTGGACATAGTTGAAGGTTACGATGCCTCATAATATTGAACCGATAAACCGACCAAGACTTTTTGGTTTGTAACATATTTTTACATATTGAAAAACCAAAAAAGTTGGTTTTATTGTGGTGAGTACCAAAATTACTAAATTCAGTGAATCGCTACAATAAAAATGAATCGGTTATTACTAACTCAACAGAGTTGTTGAATCCAGAAGTGCGTGCAAATGGGCCTAAACCACTATGTGGGAGTAGCTCATGCCAAAATGGATTCTGCCTCTCTTGTTCGCCCTCTCCCACCTGGCCATTTCAGTAAGGTTGCTCAAAGGATTCTAGGCGACTATACTTGGGCCGCATGTCTAAACATTAAAAAATACATCAATGTCTTATTAAAATTAAAAAAAAAAAAAATACAAAAATACAAAAAGAGTTTCAAATTTGTGCGTCGCGGAGGATGCAAAAAATTGTGTTCTTGCCTAATAGTGGCTGGAACTTGCTAATATACTTAAGAGGTCATTGGTATTGGTCTGGGCACATATACAAGAGGCATTTAATATGCCTAGTATGGTATTAGCAGTGGAGGAGGTCAAATCAATATTTTTACCAATAATTGTGGCGAAAGCTGGGTTGCGAATTGTTGGCAGCGAAGTGGTTTTAATTACATGGCCTCGCAAAGGATGGTTCGCGAAGGAAGACTGGCGATTAATATATGTATGCTCACTATGTATAATTAAGAGGGAGAGAGGCTACTGTTCAAGTAATTTTAGTCAAGCCAATACAAGTGGCTTTGGAGCAACGACATTATAAGAGGAGTGCTGATTCAAGACCTCTTCAGTCAAGACGAGGACCTTTGACTTCGAGGTCTGGGGGGCAATGTTTGGACCCAAAATGAACATTTTGGCTTGACAAGGCACGTCTTGGAGAAATTGAGCCAATATCAGTGGCTCAAGCTATATATTGTCGACAAGTTCGAAATATATATTTAGAGGCTAAATAAAGCCTACTATGGAAACATGAAAAGTCAACTTTAGCACATTTTCCTACTTCGGCTAGGAAAAACCGAGCTAGACAAGGAAGGAGGGGTGGCAGACTAACCAAATGAAATCGAAATGTGCTGAAACTTTCCAGATCCATTCTAGACAGCCCAAGGATCATTTCTTATGAAGAGTGCAAGAGCTTTTTTTGAGTGGAAGGCCTTCAAACAATCAGCCCAATTTTCTACAGAAGCAAAACTGGAAAACTGGACCTGTAAGAGGTCCAGCAGCATTTTCGGCCCAACCACATGAAATAAAAATCTGAAAATTTGTCAGGATGATCTACACTCATAGTGGAACATTTCATATGAAGAAGTCGAAGGCATATAATGAAGTCTTGTTGGAGAAATAATTGAAGGAATAAAGGGGCAGAAACTGACCTAAAACCAGCTCAATATTCACATGTTCATGTTTCCTACCCACATGAAGAAAGCTAGATGCTTTTCTCTTTTTCCTTGGATATATTTTTCTTCTACAATCTCTTTAATAGATCATCACCACTTCCATGTTGCTGCACCTTCATGCTTTGCTTTCATTTCATCTTTTCTCTATCTTTTCCTTATTTTACAAGTGAACTTAGATCTACTTTCATTATTTTTCTTCCACTCATCATTTCACTCTTCTTTTTCTTCCCTATATAAACACCTTATTCTCTCATTCTAATACACCCATACACATTCACAACATCAAAACATCTCTAAGATGATCTAAGTTCTCTCTAGAGCAAACCTCTCTAAGAGCAACTCCTCTCCTTCTCTTTCTCTTAGCGGTGATCACACTCCTAGTCCTAGTCTTCTCAGAAGCCGACTTTCAGTGCCACCAAACCCTCTGTCAACGTACTTCGGTCCTAGTCTCCTCGGGAGCCGACGTTAGTGCCGCGACCACAACGGTTACAGAACCAGCCAAGCAAGGGTAACGCCCTAGCAACCCAGCCAAGCTAAAGTCACGCTTTAGCAAGATCTCAACATTTCCCGGTGATGTCGCTCTGCTCGATCTACAATATTGAGTATCGATTGTGTTAACAAGAAGAAACTTCAGCAAAGTCCTTACCACGAGGCAGAAAGAATCCCACGACGAGGTTGGTGCTCTCCTCGTCTACAATAGCTCGACAGAAGTCAGGTCAAGGGACACCCCCGACCACCGCACCCGAACGGTGCTGGCACGCCCGCGCAACAAAAGAGACTGTTGACCAGCTGCAGTAAAATTGGAGCCAAACAATTTTAAAATAAACCAATCAGTTGTTATTCATTTGCAATGAAAGTGATGCAGTAAATTATATATCTTGGTTTCTCATCCTACTGTTATATGACCAATACAGTATGTGAAATTGCCTCGATTGTTACTTTTTTTTTCATACTTGTGAAGTATTCATTGTGTGAAACTTCGCTCAAGCATATATTTTTACAAATTCTTATAGAAAAATGTGGCCTAATCTGTTTTATTTTTCTTTTGTTGCTATCTAATATTATTCATGCGTTAGGCCCTAAATCCGATGAATGCACATACTTCATGCAGTTAGTAATAAGTTAATGACTCATTTGCGAGCTAACATATGGGTTTTACTTACAACTTTTGGTTTAAAAAGATGTTAGCATGACTCTTCTAAAAAGTGGACAATTGTCAAACTAGCTTCATGATTTTCATTCAATAGAGCTGAGTGTAGTGGACACATGCAGTTGAAAGTTACGACGCCTCATAATACTGAACCAACAAACCGACCACGACTTTTTGGCTTGTAACGTGCATTTACATATCGAAAAAGCAAAAAAAGTTAGTTTTGTTATGGTAAGTACCAAACTTACTAAAGTCAATAAATCACTATAATATAAAAAAAAATCAGTTATTACTAACTCAACAAAGTTGTTATTATAAAATTAACCAATCAGTTGTTAACCACAACAATGAAAGTGTTGTAGTAAGCTATATGTCTGCTTAGATTGTGATTTTTTTTCATATCGGTGAAATACTCATTTTGTACAACTTCACTCTTTTTGTATATATTGTGTCACAATATCTTATAGAAATATTCGGTCTAATATGTTTTTTTTTTCCTTTCTTTTCTTTTGTTCCTATCTAGTATTATCTCAAACTAATTAAATACGTCCTACCCAGAAAAAAACAATCTCAAACTAATTAAATACGTCCTCCCAGAAAAAAACACTAACACAATAATAAAACAATGCACTAACGAGCACACAAACATGATCCGATAGTCCCCATGCGCGCATGATCCACTATGTTTGACAAACAACATTGCTTTACCCCAATATTTAATCTTATCCGCCCAATATCCCTTAGCTCACCATCACAACCAAGTTAATGGACGGCTAGTGATCACATAATTACTTCACCACTTACCAACTTCCCCCATTTCCCAGTAGACAAATTTTTCCAGAACCATTATTTTAAAGCAATGTACAAACTAGTGCAAAGCTAGTATAATTCGTGTCAAGTACCCAAGTTTCTGTTTTTGACCGATTAGGACAACCAAATACCACAATTACCAGAACTAGCGAACCCTCCGGACCAAAAGTAATTGACGAAAATCTCCGATTGGCCTAATCTAATCCAGGCACTAATTAATCATCCTCATCCTCATCCTCTTCTTCTACCACGATCTAATCTTGAAGCCTTTTATGTTAATTAATTGATTGCAAATCGTTTTCAATAAAAGTCGTATACGCGTACCAAAAGGAAAAGAAGGGCAAAGTTTCAATCTCAATTTTGCCTAGTTGGAGTGACAAGGACTTAAAGGAGCCATGACAGCCGTTGATGAGGTAAAAGGAGGGTTTTTGACGTCAGAATGGCATGTATCAGATGGCTGAGGTTGACTCCCTGTCTGTTTCGTGATCCTTTATGTGTTTATGCGAATGGAAACTTGCGACGTGGAAATACTCATGCTTTTCACTCCTTGGGTTTTTCCAAAAGGCACAAACTCTCTCTATCGAAGTATCAACTCGTGCCCAAATTTGTGATTTGATTCCTTTAGAAGTCTAGAAGTGTGGGTTTGATTTGAAGTATGCTATTTCCTAATTGTTTCGATCCGAATTTGATAGATGGAATTGTTACTCTCTCACTGATATATTGGATTTTTTTTTATTTCATTTTTTACCATAGCTAGAACGACACATACAACAATTTTTATCATAGATCAAGTCTTTTATAGACCAAGTAAACTATCAATACCGGCAAGTACCACTTATTTCAAACAGTTAAGCTCGTTTATTCTATAAAAAAAAAACCTATCAAATGAACTAAAACATGATTAGTTTAATTCTCTACACGGCAATCCTAATCATTTAGAGAACTCAATTGTTGTATAATAGAAAAAAAAATAAAAATCAAGTAATCAAATAACTAATTGAATTAGCTAAAGTGGTCCAATAAATACCAAAACTATTACACCATTATAGTGCTACAGTGAAAATCGATGAATTGACGGGCTTCAATTATTTTGACAAAGTTTTCAAACTATTAACATTGATAATACGAACCCGATGATCATCGTACTGAATAGTAATTGAAGAATTAACTATTTAAAATATTAAAATAAGGAATTTCTTCAGCAATTAATAAAGATTTCAGAGTTAATTTTTTTCTCTTAATTGATGAAAAATAAAATAGAGTCAAATGGGAGGGTTTAGAACATTCTTGTATTATTGAATTAACCTAACCATGGTTTCTATTCATGTCGACTGCGGGTTGGGTTTCGGCGGAGGATACGGGGTAGAATACAGCAGGAGCCAACACGACACGTGCAGCGAATGGGACAAGCTCTTCAATTGCGGCGCCAGGACCTTTTTCGAAAATTTGACCCACGCGCGCCAGCGAGAAAAACCTAACTTGTGATTCATGGCTCGTCCATTTGTCGCGCTGCAGTGGAAAGTGCATCTCACGGGCTTCTTGTCTGCGTCGGTCATTAGTGAGCGTGATAAATACTTTTAATATGGGAGTAACTGAAGCACGAAGGCGTTGGTTTAGTCAGTTGACCGAATCGGGTCAAGAGAATCGCGAATGAATCTTGGGCCATGTCGGGTGGAACCCGAAGTCCGATATTATTTCGTCGTGCAATGATTTGTTTTCCGAGTCATGCCTTTGCGGGTCGAGTCTCTCTCTGCCAAATTCTTACGCAACCATTGCATTCTTTCCCACTTGGTTTATTTTTGTATTTTCTTCTTCAATTTTTTTTGGATTTTCAATTCTCTTTTTAGCATTATTCGTGATCAATCATGTTAATGTTCATTACACGTTAATTTTGACTTCATTTTTTAATTAATGTATAATCGATACATAGTCTATCTCATAATGCAACTGAATCAAACTCATAATACATAAAGTTTAATGTTATAATAATTAGTGAAAATATTAATATCTTTTGAATTCAAAGAAGCTAGACGGATTATCTTCATTGCCCATATGGGATCCATAAATAGTTTAGTGGCCATACTATGCTTGGGCTCCAAATTTCCAGTGATGAATTAGTAGTGTAACTTATAATGGTGAGGCTATGGTGTATGGTTTTAAAGTTATATGACGATTCACGAGACAACGTGAAGGAGTGGGTTAGTGCTAAATTAGAATTAGAGATTGTTCTATTAGAATGATATAGAATAAAAAAACAAATAAAAAAAATAGTATCATACAACTTATTTAACTAATAAAACAACAAGGATGTAAACAAAGTATTACTAGTTACCTAAAACTATTACGTGGATACTTAATATCAATTTATACGAGATCACATTCGGCTTAGGCCACAAAATTCTCATGGCGGGTCTTGCCCAAATTAACTAATAGCTCTACGACAAGTAAATAGAGATTACATGTAATCACGAAAATAACAAGCTAAATATTTAAAATACACAGTTGTTTTTTCCCTTGCGAAATACTAAAACTAGTAAAACCCACCACTATGGTTAAAACTTTCTTGCACCAGACAAAATGATATCCAACTTTCAAAAGTGATCAAAATGATACCTAAATTTTTAAAAACAAATCAACTTGATACCCAACTTTCAAAAGTAATCAAAATGATACGTAAAGTTTTAAAAATAAATCAATTTGATACCTTAGTTTATTTTTTTTTTTAACTTCTTTGTTAAATAAAATGCAAAATCAAGCTCAAAAATTGAAGTGATTTGTGGTCAGAGGGCCATCAATCATCTATAACCCAATCTTCTTCTTCTATAGTATTAAAAAAATCTTCCATTCAATTTCAATTCTACCATTGATCGTAGAAACAAATAAAGTTCGGATGTTTCCCAACTTCGAAAGAAACAAAGAAAAATGGGAAGAGAGACAGAGGTAGAGATAGAAGAAGAAGAAGAGAATTAACAAAGTAAAATAAAAAATAATTGAAAAATAGTTTTTTGTGTAAAATATTATTATAACCCCACAAAATACTGCACCACACGTGATCAATTTTAACAAAAAGTTACAAAAAATTAAACCGAGGCATCAAATTGATTTGTTTTTAAAACTTTAGGTATCATTTTGATCACTTTTGAAAGTTGGGTATCAAGTTGATTTGTTTTTAAAAATTTAGGTATCATTTTGTTCACTTTTAAAAGTTGAGTATCATTTTGTCCGGTGCAGAAAAGTTTTGACCCTAATGGTGAGTTTTACTCTACTAAAACCGTAGAAGTCCTGTTCTTATCTAGTAACCCCTTAGATTACTAAGAAAATAGTATTAATATTAATTCTGTAAAATTGCTAATAGGTAGTCCTTTACAACTCGTTCTTATCTAATCATGCATACGTGATAACTACTTTTTTGACTTCTTACCACATTCCTCTAAATAATGAGTGTCAAATTCTTGCTTCATCATGATATGATCCAACTTGTTCCTTGCCGCTTTTATAATTTGGAGGAAGAACACAACGAAAGCAACCAGTTTTTTTTAATAAAAGAAAGGAATATGTCCTTTAATTTAATATTTTAGACAATATTAAACGGAAGTAATCACATCTTATTCACTTGCCTTCCAATCAAGGGTGCACTTCTGTGCTAAAAAAAAATAGAGAAATATGGCGAGTATGTTCTTCGCCATTCTCTATGGTTGAGGCCGTTCCTCAGAAGTGGTCCCAATTTGTCCTTTCGAGCTAGGGTTCAATTTGGGGTTGACGACTTTCGTGGTTCCGATGCAGGGAAGATGCCATGGGTGTTGATTACAAAAAACAATCATGGTCAAGCTGTTTGTGGCTTTGACACTATCTATGAGAGGATTCTTAGGCCTCGTTTGGTTCACGGAAATGAAAATTATTCATTTGTCTTTCCCATGAGAACGGAAATCTCTAGAATTTTCTATTCCGATATTTGGTAATATTAGAAAAGTTATCAGGAAATTTGTTAAAAATTTTGTAATTAATGCAATAAAATAATATTTTTTGAGTAATAAATGCAAGGAAAGTGATTGCTTTGGTATTTGGAATGAATCACTTTCCCCCTTATTTTCCTTTCCTTCAGGAAAGTATTTAATTTCCTTTTGGTATCTCAAACGCAACAAAGGAACAAGTTTCATTTCCTACTGTTTACTTTCCGAGAACCAAATGTGGCCTTAATGTATGTATCACCATGACACTCACCTATACTGATCGTTACGATTATTAAATTAATGAATTTATTTATTTAATTTTTTAAATTCTTTGAAACAATCAAAATTTTCATCAAAATTTTTTGTAATTTTAACTTTATTAATATTTTATATTCAAAATATTTTTGAAATTTGCATTAAAACCGAAAATTGTAAAAACCTTGATTACTTATTTGCTTAAATATTAGATTTTTGAACCAAACGACTTTGTTTAATCCAGTGAACTAGGAGACAAATACCAAGAGGTTGGGCATTGCATGGCACGCACGAAGGAGCGGAAGTGACGGTGTAAAAGAAGAAGCGTGAAGAGGAAGCCAAGTATTTAATGGAGACGGCGGGTCCCATGGGAGCGTTTGGCACGCGGTTTATGTTACCCCTTTTTCACTGCCGCCATAGCATAGCTCTATGGTCTACGGTCTTCTTCATTTGTCTATAGTCAACAAGTGTTCCGGTCTAGTAAAGCCACACTTAACACGACAAGTACACCACCTGACTTCTCGTGCACCGCATGTGACATCACACGGCTTTCAGGAATTTCACTTTTTTTTTTCTTCCTCTTTTATTTTCAAATTAATGTTTCAACTCCCCCTAATTAGGAGTAATTGATAGGGTTTTCGATTCTCGTATCATGTCACATTCCACTATATTTTAGAATAGAGATGACTTAGGCCTTCTCCAACCCATGGGGGGAAAGGGCTAAGGGGCCAAAAAATAACCCAAATGGTGTCCAAACCCATGAGGGGTATCAAATAATAATTTCCATTTTATTCAATAAGTTTGCTCGTTTGTTCTCACACTTTTGATAAATTAAGGAAATATAGTCATTGAGTTCATCAAATAGGCTGCCTACGTTCAATTAGAGAGCATAAATGCGTAACTTTTAACGGTTGAAAATTATCTCATTTGTTAAGGACTCGATCCCTCATACATTTAGTATGCGAATGATCACTTATATTAATTATGAGTAACAATGACAATGACAAGCTATTCATCTTTTGTATCAATTACTTAGGGTATATATAACTAATGGAAATTAGAGTAGGTGCCTCTACGTAACCTAATTCTTATGGGATAATCCTTGTTTAAGAGTTGTGAGAAAACGATCTTCCCATTTCGTGACAACAATTAGTCCCACCATTTTCGACGTAATTCTTTATGAGGCAACCATTTTCTCCCATGATTGAGATAATAATGTTTGTTGAATTGTTGTATAATAATTTCATTACCTAAGATAGAAAAGAAAAAGACGATCATTAGTGGACAAGAGCTTTGGGTAATTAGCCAATCGTGTCACCTTAGCCCACACGAAAACATTATTGTCACAACTTTTAGCTATGTTAGGTAGGTTTTCAAGCTAATATTTGTTTGAGCTCAATATGGATTTATTTAATACACTAAAACCGGAAGTTGTAGCAGGTTTAAAAGATCAAACAATCAGCTACACACAAGGTTCTAGATATCTCTTTTGTTTTTGAAATTTTCATAATCGAGACTTATAAATATTTGAACCATTTCAAATTAGTCAATTAGAAAACATTATATCACACTTAAAAATAATTCACCAAATTAGAGAAAAATGGAAAAAACCATGAAAACCCTATTCTCCCTAACGGCGCCTCCCTTTGCGCTGACCCTAACCCCGCCTCCTCTTGCCGGCGAGGGCCATAGCGGCTCCGGCCAGTATCCTGTCTCCGGGCGTCTCTGCCCTCCTTTTAATCTGTTTTTGCCGAATCTGATCCCTATTGTTGATGGTCATTATGGCGGGGCTGCTGAGGCCCTGGTGCTTTGGGGTAGCGAAAGCCATGGCGGCGAAAGGGTCGAATGCTTCATCTATGATGGTGACCCGGTTTCCTTGTCCGGGTTGCCTTTTCCAATGGCTGAGCAAGGTGCGACGCTCATGTGGCTGGAATTTCCCGATGCTGATGGGGGTTCGCGAATATCGTTCGATGGCGTCGCAGCCAATATGAAACTGAATTTTGTTGAAGGCGATAGTGGTGCCGTCGAGGCCACTGGTTATGATCTGTTTGGAACAAGAATCAATGGGAATGATGGAGGCACTATCTATTTGGAGCTGCTGATCTCTGCCAAGCGGGCTGCTGGTAACGGTTCATGGGCTCCGGCACACAACTGGATCTGGATGTCCAAATCGGTGGGACCGGTGTCCCATCTTTTGGCTCCTTTCCGACCCCATCTTCCGGTGGCGTTGATGGAGGAGAAATCTGCGACTGTAGTAGCGGAGGAAGCATGCCTTGGGCTCCTTGGGCCACTGATAGCAACTGCCACAATGAAATCCAGTTTTGGGCCGGTCTCTTGGGTCCAGCATGAGTATTGGGTCTTTGGACCCATTTTTAATTAGTTTTGTAACTAGCCTATTACTATGCGAGTAGTTCATAGTTATAGGCTCACTTTTAAATAAGTGAGCGGTAAGTTCTAAGATAGTTGGTCTATCCTATGTACCACTGTGACTCCTCCACGAAATTTTGTCTGGCCATTGTTATGTGTCAGCGGATGGGTATGTAATGACCTTCTTGGCATGCGCTATTATCAATGGAATTCCATTATTATTTCAAAAAAAATTTATATCACACTTAAATAAAATAAGTTAATTTACTTACTGAAGATACTAATGGTTTTGATAAGTAAAGTTTTCAATTCTTTTGCCATCCCACCTCCACTCAGGTGTGGTGAGTATGTCAGTGAGATACTAATCCTTGGCCTTCACAACGAAATTCTAAGAAATCAACAATATGAACAGCTCGCAGGCAAGTAAAAATTTTAGTTTAATGTTACCGATATTTCACTGACATTAATAATTTCACTAATGTTTTTATACAATTTTTCTAACATATATATTTTATTTTTTGAATAAGAACATAATCTTTTTATTCACCTTACATATCTATGATTTCGTGAGGTCGGCCCAATAATTTTAGTAGTTGTTTACAGCTCTTACTCTGGGATGAACCAAACAGAAAAACACTTTAAACACCTGCATTAATTAAGAGGTCCAAATCTCTTGACCAGGCTATAGACCGATTTAAGGTTACAAATTGGCCACCTTGTTGAGCCACATTCATTATTCAAAACGGTCTTAATGGAGTACACAAGTTCAGCTACCTGCCTCTCCTTTTCTTGGTATCACTCGGGTGGTCAATTGAATCAAGGATGATTGGCTGACTAGGGTTCATTTTTCATGTGCTTTTGTGGAAAATACTTTTGATCAACGACACTTTTGGGTGCTTGTTTTGAAAGCACCTGTAGGCGGTGACGCATGTATAAAATTTATATTTTTGAGGCTGAGATATGAAAAATATTTATGTGCAAAGTTATTTTGCTTACCCGTTGCCTTAACTCGAGTTTCTTTGAACTTTGAAGCGATCAATTGCCTAAGTTTTATTTTTCTTAATGAATACTTACACTTTAAGTTGAGTCTAAATTTCTTTCAAACATTTTAACAAACATACATTCTCTCACTTATTTAAGGAAAAGAACAAGCTGAGCAAATGCTCAACACATAAACCAAAATGATGCGCAATTTTTTTTAGACAGTTATGCAATATGAAGACCGAAAGGAAGAGATGTGCATTGTTTGTTGGAAAATTGCCACTAGAGAGATGGCCGGTGGGTATTATGTTTGTTTGACCAAAAATTTAAGTGTGGTGATTGCCTTGACTAGCTAGCACTTTTTAGATCTGATAACAAATGTCGAAACAACTAAAAACACTTGACAAGTTTGCGTATTTTTCATATAAAAAAAATGCTTCTACAACTCTTAAAACACTTTTCACTGTTTTTGCCAAATGCTATCAAACATGTTTTTTTTAATTGAAATCACTTTAACAAATAGATTTGCAATGCGTCATATTAGGGTTTCGTTTTCCCTCAAGATTTTGCGTACCAAATAGAATTCGTGACTAAAGCAATGTCAGATTGCATACATAACTGTCCTCAACACTATATGGAAAGTAATGGGGAAGGCAAGCCATTAAAATGATTCATTAGTTCAATTTGCAGATTCAGGGGCCATGGCCATTTTGGAATTCAAGTCTTGGAAGCAAAGCAAGCAATAGTTGGTGTCATTTTCACAGGCAGTTTTCATGTCATTATAGCCAAAGATATTTCAGTGGATTTGGTGGGTGAGTGTGCAGCTCGATCAAATTTCACTCATTCACGACACTGTTGATGACCCCCCATCTCTTTGTTTTTGGTGATCGAATATAATCCTTGTTTCTTGAAGCTTCTTTCTTTTTCTGCAATGCTAAGCTTTTGCAGTGTGAATTCAATTACCTAAGACTGGGGTACAAGTACAGTGTGCCAAATTTGAATGGAAACAGAACTAAAATCTAAGAAGAACACTGTTTAGTTGAGTGGTGATCGAGCGTGAAGACTTTTGCAGATGCTAAACCAATCCAAAGTTGATATTAAACAATGGAAAGTTTAGCTGCATTGATTGGAATGTTGCTCAAAAGTAAGCAAATGAAATTCTCAAAAGTCTTCTATTTCGATCCTTTCCCTTCCCCTTTATATTGTTTAGATTTTTTTTCTTTTTCTTGTAGACCACCATACTTGGTTATGCACCCCACGCGGGTTTGAACTTGAGTTGAGAGTATGGTCATGCGCTTGTCAAGAAAGTAGAAGCTTCAACTTTCAAATAAGAAGATTTTTGTTTTTTGTTTTCTCCTTTTCCCCATAATATAAAACAAAAAAGAGAAATGAAACTCCTAGACATTTCTCAGCTGGCTCTAGGATTTACCTAGATATTTCTATCATCATATTGAACGTGAAGCCAACTTTGTTGCTCACATATTAGCGCACTGAGCATTGCATGGGCCTTTAGGCTATAGTGTTCTAGAATCTAGATTCAGCATTTCTTGTTTTAGCTGATATTGTAGTTGAGGATTGTACTTAATTTATATTATTAATAACATTATTGTCGCTTCTCTTATAAGATAAAATGAAAAAGGATGATGCATGAAGGAAGTCATTTTTTTTTGAAACTAGTGGTTGATAGCATTAGATCAATAATCAGAAAAATGGGCTAGATGTTAGAACAAATGTGGACCTATCATCATCTATTATTCAGTTTACAAATTGGATTGGAACTTTGATCATTAATAGGAGATGTATGACAAGTACAATACCTAGATACCTATTGAGACAATTATATCAGCTCATAGGTTAGGAATTCATTAGTTCGATTGCAATTGTAATCCGAATCAGTGTTGCATTAGGCTTCTTGTTATTGGTGAAACACTTTTATGGGAGGATTCTTAAGATAATTAACCAATATAAATAGATGGTTTGGTCCCTGCTCTCTCTGTTACAAAGCATTAAGTCCTACCCCATAGAAAGGAGCTTGATTCCAGAGCTGAGGAGAAGATCAACTTGTGTTCGTTGTCAAGATCGTTTAGTGCTACTGCAATGGCTCCCAACACAGAAGAAAGTTAGCTTCTAAACTTTGTATTTTGGTTCATGTGGTATTGATTAATATTAAGTGTGTTTATGTTCTTGTGAATTGATCATGGGATTTGATTTGCTCATTCAGTCTAACAAATGGTATCAGAGCAATCAGGTTTTCACAAACATAAATCGTTTTGAATTAATCAATTTTGGAAGAACCAAAATTTTTAATTTCAGCAAAACCTACAAAATTTTACTCTAAACCTTGCTAAAGAAAAACAGGCCACGAATGGGCCAAAATTTTAGAAAGATCTTTTCAGCCCAAACCCGCAGGCACTGACCTGGATCCAAATTTCATTCAGAACTCTTCTGCAGATGACCGTTATACCCTAATGGTCGTATATGATTTGGGGATTAAGGTTTTTGGTCCGAGATTGAAAGCGCAGAGGATGTTCATATCCTCTATGGAATTCAAGACTCCAATCGCTGCGGATTAAGAGGTTGAACTGATCGATTGCTGTTTTTTGGTAAAAAATTCATGCTTCCTCGATAAATTTTATAGCAAAATTAAGTATGAACAAGGTTAGAGTTTTCTAGAAATCTTGTTATAAATTCAAGAATGAAATTAATCATTATAGTGTACAAGAACAATAGAGGCATTCTGTAACATCCCGTATCTTAATTCACCGGTTTACTAATCATTATGACGGTAAACGACATTTACTATCACTTTTACTGTCGTTTCAGTACTTTTAGGGGGCCATAAAATATGACTTTTTGTTTGGGTCAAAATTTGAGAAAATGTTCTTCATGGAAGTTGTAGAGGACGTTAAACCGAGCGCGTGCATATGTGGTATGTAAAAATCGGAGTTCGTATACGAAAGTTATGGCCAAAATACTAAAGTTACTGTTCATAGTAAGTTTCTATAAATAGCCGAGTTACTGTGGTAAGTTTCCATTTTCGGAAACTTACCGAGCCTCTCCCTTCTCTCTCCCCGATTCTCTCTTCCTCTCCGACCTCTTCACCTTCTTCCGGCCTTATCTCCTCCATCCGGCGACGGATTTTGACGTGTAAGATGTCGTTGGAAAGCTCTCTTCCTTCTCTTCATTTCTGGGTTCGTTTCGTAGCTTAATATGAACTGTGGAAGGTGCAGCAACGAGAAGAAGAGGACGGTCACTGTAGCAGTTTTGAGTCAACGCCGATATTTTCCGATTCCGGCAGTCTCCGGCCACCAAATTGGCGTCGAAGGTTCGGTTTTTGACATAGATCATTTCCCCTATCGTCTTTCATTTCAATTTGTAGTGTAGAGGTCGAATTAACAATTTCAATTTCTAGGGTTCTTGGAATTTCTGGAAAATTTTCACCGGCCAAATTGGAGCTCTTCCAGGTAAAATTGGAATTTGTTGTAGTTGAGAAAGAGGTTGGGTTTGTTGAGTAGATGGTGCTGCCAAATTTTGGTGGCCATCGGAGGTGGTTGCCGCCGGCGCGTGGGGCCCACGTTCCACTGTTGGTGGCGCGTGGAGGCGTGTAGGGCAGTGTTTTAATTTCAGTTTTTAGCCCATTAAATTGTAGAATTGTTGTAGAGCTTGTATGTGAAGTTTGGTGAATTTTGGAGGGGTTTGGAATTATTTGTGAATTTTCGAAGTTTGAAGTTTTGTGATTGAATTGTGGGAAATCCGGCCGTCGGATTTCCTTCGTTTTCGTTGTGGGATATATAAATTGAGGAATTGGTGTTGTGGAAGAGATTTGGGTTGAATTTGAGAAGTAATGGAGATAGGGATTTTCGGGTTTCGTTTAGGTTCGTAATTATTTCATCGGATTGTCGTTTACGGAAATATAATTGTGTACAGGGCAATGCCGCGAGCTACGGTTAAATGAAGGAACTCGTTTGCGTGGTCGCCCAATAGTACTGTGAGTGGACTTTTGTTTTTAAGTAAATGATGCATGCATTTATTTTGAAATTATTGGTTTATTTAATTATCGTTTTATTTATCGAGCATGATATTTTGTCTTGGATTATAATTTGACATTGATTTTTCATGAGTTTCGGATATGAACTTATTATGCTCGGATTTGGATTTATGAGTTGTTTTTGAGAATACGAATTGATTTTCAGAAATTGATTATAATTATTATTTGAAATTCTGATATTGTGATTTTCAATGAATTCTTTTCCGAGGTGATTTCCGGAATTTCATATTTATTTTTCATTCACCGATTTGAGATCTCCGAAAGATTTTCGAAATGAGATTTCGATGGAATTATTTCTTGTTTGTTTATCGACTTTCGGTTTTGGCATTGGGAATGCCTCGATGATGATTTTGGAATTGGTTTTGTTTCGAATCATGATGATACTCTTGGCGTGTGGGACACGTCGTTGGAAATTCATTTGCGAGAGTTGGGGAAGCCTTATGTATTTATGGATTTACTTGGTTTTCGGTTATGTTTCCCTGTGCCATACTGAGGGGTGATTTTATCATGCTAGCATTGATTTTCCGCCTTTGTGGCGCGGTGATGGGATCACCGTAGCCCTTCCGCCTTTGTGGCGCAGGTTACTGTCTCTGTGACAGTAATTCTGTAGCCCAGTATCCTATCGCTACACTTAGTGGCGTAAGGGTATATTACGGGAGTTATGGGAGTTCTTTAGCCTGGGAGGCTATCACCCAAGCCTGAGTGGCTTATTCGTATGGCTATCATCTTCCCCTACTCATTATATTATTGCTGGGCTAGCGGGGTCTAGTCCGATTCCCTTAACCAGCGGGGCTGGTCTTATTTTCTTGAGTATCAGAGTTCTTTCCTCTTTGCTTGGTTGTGGCTAGCGGGGCTAGTCGGTTTTCTTGAGCTGAACTAAAGCTGTGTTTCTTTAAATTGTTGCATGCATCGGGATTTTTAAAGAAATAAATGTGGGAAAGTATGAAATACATTTGGTTTTAATTTGTTTATTTTTGTCCACTCACGCTAACGTGTTTTTCAATACTTTTCCCCTGGGCCCTTCGGTTTCAAATGCCCAGTTTGCAGGTGAAATTAGTTGAGGTCGGGCGTACATAGAGTCGAGGCATAGCCAACAGCATTGCTTCCGCGTACTCATTCTATTTCTGTTTTCTTTGTTACCTAGTGGATTAGTATTGCTCTGATAACCTATGGGATTAATATTGTTTTTGGGTTGAGACTGATATTTGTGAAATTGGAGTTGTGATTTGGGGAGCAGATGGCTCCAGAAGATTAAGGATGGATGATTTAGAAGTGTAAATGTTTTCCTACAGGTTTTGGGTAGCCTACTTTTAGGGGAAGTTCCGCCAAATTTTTGGTAGAATCTCTTCTAAAGTGGGCCCCGCAGGGCCACTTCGGATTTCAGGGTGAAATCTGGGGCGGGTCCTGTCACATTCCCGGCGTGCACCTAGGCTAGAGTAGATGGTGACCGGATGAAACTTAATTTTGAAGAAATTATTTTGTGATCTGATGGTTTTCAGAATGAGCATGTTTGAATATCTTGATGTTTTGGTATGTTGTTTTACATGTTAAGAATTTTCTATAATTGATGATCTGCGATGGCATATATGATATGACATGTGATTAAGTTAATCTACATGTTCATGCTTGTTGTGCTAAAACTGCAGATTGAATATAAACTTTTCATGGTCTGAGAATTTAAATGGTTGAGCGGATATGTTGCACAAAGCAATTATCTGTCTGTTGTTCAAAATTCATTAAGTTGAAGAAAAGATCAGAAACTTGTGTTTTGCTTTTAAACTGTATATGTATATTATCTTCCAAAGAAGTGTGAGTTATATGGCTTAGAACGTGAAGCAGCATTATGCATAATTTTGAGTTCAATTTTGGATTCTAGGGACTTTTCTTCTGTAATAAAGATGTTGATTGTCTTTAGAATAATATGAATTCACTGCTTGTGGCATAATGATTAAGAAATCTTCAGAATATCATGTTTTCTTCTATAAAAGTGATGCTTGATATTGATTACAGTTCTTGGGGCTAGAATTACATTATTTTGATTACAAGTTGTTTTGTTTTCTGCTTGTGTGTTTATATGAATTGCTTTAGAATTAACACATGGATGCAGAACATCTTTTGATAAAACTTGTTTTGAGAACTGTGAAAACTAAAACTTACACTTTTCTTTTGTTTTGCTCCCTAGGAATCACCTACATGTAGACCTGTAAATGGACCGGATTTGGATCGGATCGACCTAAATCCAAATCCGTTTACTTAAAAAAAATTTCGATCCAAACCCGCTCCGTTAACCCGACGGATCATTGATATATCGATCCAAATCTGTATCCGCCGGATTAACGGATACCCGATCCGCTAATCCAACCCGTTTATAATTTTAAATAGTAATATTAAATTTATATCATGATACCTCATAAGATATTAATAAAATATTAAAACAACATGAATGGTGAAAATAGAGTTACATTATCAAAATTCTTAATGCTTCTTGGAATCTTGGGTGATGGACTATCCCTTAGATTTCTGCAAAAAACTTGTATTCGAAATTCTTAATATTTTATATTTTTTTAAATAATAATATATTAATAAAAATAATAATATTTTATGATTACGAAAACGGGCCGGATTATTAACGGATCGGATCGACCTAAATTCGTATTTGATCCGTTAAATAAACGGGTTAATGGATTTGGATCATTAACGGATAACGGATCAAAATTTTTGATCCAAACCCATCCAATAGCCACGGATCTGGAGCGGGTCCAAATCAAAATCCGGTCCATTTACAGGTCTACCTACATGAATTTGAATAACATCCAGATGCTTACTGGATCAAACTTTAAGGTAGGGGTGGGCAAAAAACCAATTTGGACTAAAAAACCGGCCGAACCAGACCGGAATTCCGGTTCGGTAACCGAACCGCTTGCAAAAAACACTGAAAACTGCATTTACCGAACCGAACCTGATCTTTTCGGTTCTGACCCGGTTTTGTCACTTAAACCGACCGGAGAAAACCGAACCGCCCGGATTAAAAATATATGTATATTTTTTTAATGTGCTGTCGAATTTTTAGTGGGTAAGGCTTATTTCGGGTGCACCTTACCACACACGATCTTAACACCTATATAAAAGCTAACAACCCTAGAAGCTTTTCTCATTTCCTCACCTCATCCCTCTCTCTAGCGGTCTCAGCCGCTTCTCTCTCACGTCTCAAACTCTCAGCCCTCTCTCACCCTTTTCTCTCGCACCCTCTTCTATCTCACGCTGTCAACATGAGGTCCACCGCGTCCACTACGTCATCCACCGCAGCCTCTCGTATCCAAAGGTACTTCTCTGTTATACTGTTATTCTTTCATAAGTTTTATGTTCATAGATCTGATCTCTTTCAGTTTTTCTTTTTGCTTCATGTTTTGGATTCATTGAAATTATTATAGATTCGATTAGATTCATGTTCATAGATCTACTATTTCTCTTTCAATTTTGATACTTTAGATTCGATCAGTATGTAATGGTGAGATATGGGTTTGTAAGCATCTGCCTCCCTTTAGATTGCATGGGTTCAGAACAAACTATTTAGATCCGAGAGGTTTTGGTTTCTGTTAGAGAAATTAGTTGCTTGCATATTTGGCTGGATTGGAATTATTATAACTGATTATTTATGTAGTGTTTCTGATTTTGCAGAGAATTAATAAAACCTTTGGCAAGAAATATATAGGCGATGGTGATGTTAACCTACAGATTCCAAATGGGAGCACTTGGCCAGATCAAATGATTTATTGTTTATAATAGTCTGCAAATTTGGGCTAATAAGCTCAGAAAATAATAATCGGCAAATCTGAGCTATTAAGCTGAGAAAATACCAATTCATGAATCTCACGAGTTAGTTCATGAATTTTACTTTGGGACAAAAAAGAAAATACCAATGTTAGAAAACTGGTATAGTATTTGTTTGTTCTTTTAATACTTTTGCTAAATACAAAATTGGGCTTGAAAATGGCTTGAAATTGGGCAAAAAAGCAGGTAAAACCGTAAAACGTAAAGACGTAAAACTTGGGCCTTCAAATTGGTCCAAAAATGAAGGCAACTTAAAAGGAAAAATGGGCCAAAATTGAAAGTTCGGCCCAACCGGAAACTGAACCGGGCGGACCCGAAAATTTAGCCCAACCGAATACTCGGCCCACTCATTTGTTATTCGGTTGTCGGTTTGAAATTGGGCCCAACCGACTACTTCGGGTCGGAAACGGTTTGGGCTTCAAACCGAACTGGCCCGACATATGCCCAGCCCTACTTTAAGGCCTGGAGGAGTGGTGTAGAGTTCTATCTCATGATGCATGAAAATATGGACTTATGTTTTACTGATGTCAATAGCTCACCTGATGGAAAGAAATATTATCGAGATTGGCATAGAGCAAATTATAGAGCTAAGAATGTGATGAGGACTACCATGATTGATACTGTGAGGGGTAGCATAGATGAACCAGCCTTAGCAGTTGACTATATGGATGCCATACCCGAGAAATTCAAAGAGAGCAATAAGGCTGAGGCAGCAAGGTTCTCTAAAGAGATGAATGAGCTAAAATATACTGGTAATGGAGGAGTTAGGCAACACATTTTGAAGCTCACTGAGTTAAATGCTAGACTCAGGGATCTCGATATGGGAGTTAAGGATGACCAACTTGTTCACAATGCCTTAGATTCTCTGCCACCTAGCTTCAATACCTTGAGAACTAGCTACAATGCACAGAAGGAGAACTGGACCTTGAATGAGTTAATAGCTATTTGCGTGGATGAGGAGAGTAGAATGAAGAAAGAGAAGCAGCCCTCCACCTCTGTCAACTTAGTTGAGAAGCCAAAGAAACAGAACAAGCTCAAGCCTAAGAAAATACTGCAGTAGCTAAAGTCAACAAGCCATTTAAGTTCAAGTACTACTTTTGCAAGAAGGTAGGACACATGAAGAAGGACTGTGCAGGTTTTAAGGCATGGCTTGTGAAAAAGGGTAAGATTAATTTATTTAATCATTTAGAAATTTTTTCATTAGAAGTTAATTTTGTTAACATTGAACCTCATTCTTATTGGTTAGATAGTGGCAGTCCCTTACATATTACGAATTCTTTGCAGGGATTCATAAGGAAGTGGAAGCCAAGAAGTGATGAAGCTAACATCTGCGTTGGGAATGCATGGAATGAAGGTTGCAGTCAAGGCAGTAGGATCTTAAAACTAGATTTGGGATTAGGAAATTTTATGGTTTTAGATAGTGTTTATTATATTCCCTCAATTAAGAGGAATTCGCTTTCAGTTAGTCTTTTGATTAAGAGTGGATGTAATTTTAAAATTGGTTCTAACGGAATAAAAAAATTTCAAGGATTCTCTTGATTTCTTGCTTAAAGATTATTCTACTTTTGGTTCTGGTGTTATTGTGAATGATTATTTTAGATTGAATTGTTCATTAAGTCACAAGAAACTTTACTTGTCGAAAATAACAATAACACATCAAGCACAAACACCATTACTGGTGTGAAAAGAACCCTGGCACACAATGAAAAATCTACATACTTGTGGCACAGGAAACTTGGCCACATATCAAAAGATAGATTGAAAGTACTTGTGAAAAATAAAACACTTCCAGAATTAGACTTTGATGATCTTGAAAATTGTATTGAATGTTATACAGGAAAAATGACAAACTTAAGAAAGAAAAATGCCAACAGAAGCAAGAAATTGTTGGAATTAATCCATACAGATATATGTGGACTATTTAGACATAAGACAATATGTGGAAATATTTACTTCATTACCTTTAGACGATTTTTCCAAGTATAGCTACATCTACTTACTGTCAGAAAAATCACAATCACTTGAGGCCTTTAAAATTTTCAAAACTGAGGTTGAACATCAACTGGACTTGAAAATTAAGGTTGTGAGGTCTGATAGGGGGGGGGGGGAGAGTTTTATGGCAAGTATACTGAGCAAGGACAACAAAAGGGTCATTTTGCATTATATCTGCAAAGTGTAGGCATAAAGATTCAGTATACAACACCATATAATCCCCAACAAAATGGGGTAGCTGAAAGGAAAAATAGAACTCTATTAAACATGGTAAGAAGTATGATGTGTACTTCTGGATTGCCAAAGATGCTTTGGGGAGAAGCTTTAAGAACTGCAAATTACCTTTGCAATAGATCCCCAAGCAAAGCTGTAGATAAAACACCATTTGAATTATGGTGTGGTAGGCAACCAAGTTTACACCATTGTCATGTTTGGGGATGTAAAGCAGAAGCAAGGATTTATAATCCAAATTTAGGAAAGCTTGATCCAAAGTCTGTAAGTTGTCATTTTATTGGCTATTGTGAAAAGTCTAAAGGCTATAAACTTTATTCACCTCATCATTCACCTAGAGTTTTTGAAACTCATCAAGTTAAATTTTTAGGTGAAAGTGTCTGCAATACAAATTTTGAGGACATGTCTTCAGATTTTGAAGAAATTGTAGAAAATGTGGATAATATAGCAGTAATGCCAAGCATTCAAAATAATTTGTTAAACTCAGGATTGGCTCAAAGTCAAAATCTAGTTGAGGGTCAAAATGTTATAGATGAAAATTTAGAGGCTAATGAGCATGATTCTGAAATGGCTGAATTAGACTTAGGGCACAAGTGACTCAAACTGAACTACAAAATGAACCACAACCTGAACCTGAACCTCAACCCGAGCCACAACAAAATCAAGTTGTGGAACCTAGAAGATCACAGAGAGTGAGAAAACCAAGGTTTGGAGGGGAGGATGATATTTATGAAGTTTACTTAAATGAAGTTGAGTCTGCACTATCTGATGACAATGATCCCACTAGTTTTAAACAAGCAACTGACAGTAAAGATTCTGATGCTTGGACTCAAGCAATGATTGCAGAACTTGACTCAATGTATAAAAATGGTGTTTGGGAGCTTGTGAAGCCGAAAGAAAATCATCAACCATTGGCTGCAAGTGGGTTTTTAAAACCAAAAGAGATGCCAGTGGAAACATAGAAAGACATAAAGCTAGACTAGTTGCTAAGAGTTTCACACAGAAGGAAGGGATAGACTTTACAGAAACTTTCTCACCTGTTTCACCTAAAGATTCATTCAGAATCATAATGGCTTTAGTGGCCCATTATGACATGGAATTACATCAAATGGATGTAAAAACAGCCTTCCTGA
Organism: Rosa rugosa; assembly: GCF_958449725.1. Classification (NCBI taxonomy): domain Eukaryota; kingdom Viridiplantae; phylum Streptophyta; class Magnoliopsida; order Rosales; family Rosaceae; genus Rosa; species Rosa rugosa. The sequence goes on along the minus strand of NC_084823.1, from coordinate 3,640,789 downwards.
ATGGGGAGTTGGAGGAAGAAATCTTCATGGTACAACCTGAAGGTTTTATTGAAGCAGGGAAGGAAAATATGGTCTGTAAACTTAAGAAATCCATTTATGGACTCAAACAAGCTAGTAGGCAGTGGTATAAGAAATTTGATTAAGTGGTTTCATCTTTTGGATTTTCTAAGAATCTTGTTGATAAGTGTGTTTATCTTAAAGTAGTTGGAAATAATTTTATCTTTCTTATCCTGTATGTAGATGACATTCTTCTTGCTAGCAGTAATGTAAAATTGCTGAAAGATAAGCTTTCTTGTCAAGTAATTTTGACATGAAAGACCTGGGAGAAGCATCATATGTACTAGGAATTGAGATTAAGAGAGATAGGAAGCAGGGATTGTTGGGATTGTCTCAACAAAATTATACTTCAAAATTTTTGAAAAGATTTGGAATGAAAACCTGTGCTAATGGTGAAGTTCCAATGTCTAAGGGAGATAAACTAACCAAGAATCAGTGTCCTAAAACTGACATTGAGAAAACTGAAATGGAGTCAGTGCCATATACTAGGCTAGTATAGCAAAAGACTTCATTGATCCTATTAAACATATCATACAGAGGACGTCATTCACCAAGTAAAAACAGAAGGTAATTAACTAATAGGAGTTTCCAAACAAACATTGCTTACTTTATTTTCTTAATGAGCACTAAAGACTATCAGTGGACTCTTTACCTCAAGATTGTTAAGAGTCCCACTACATATACGATTAATAGAATTCAGTAAAAATTAATATGTACAAGGATCCCTAGGAATGCATTTATGTTCTACCGTTCTTTTTTCCATCATAGCCCTTGGACTTCTTTACACTTTTCCACAGGCATATACAACGACAAAGAAATACATGTAAAAAAATGAGAGCCTTGATAGTTACCAACACCAACTTTTGTAAGCCCAGGAAGATCAAAAATGTCAAGTTGATAACTGCCAGGAATCATTTGTTATGTCAGTAGAAGAGAAGAAGAAAATGTGGTAATCACAATACTATTACTCTCACAATCCGTGACTAGGTCACTCATTCAACAATGTGGCACACTTCATTTCTAGTTATACTAGTTTTGGAAATCCTGAAACAGCCTTCCATCTTATCTGTTTATCAGTTTAAGAAATGTGATAATATGCAAAACTTGAGTAGATTTTCCTAAAATTGTAAATGACATTTGAAACAAGATTATCAAATCCAAGTTAAATTACTGTGTTAACAGTCTATGAATACCTCCACACGTTCTTTCTCATTCCCATTTCCAAAGTGCAGGATGCAAAATAATTAAGTACAAGCAAACAAATCAAGTACCCATTATCTTACCATCAGGAGAATATATGCTAAGATGAATTGGAACACCGGAGATCTTTTGCTGCAGCTAGTTTCACGAATTGTCTAGTCTGAAATTTCCTTTATTACAGCAGCTGTACATACATAATCAATACTGGCATGTTAGTCATGTGAACAAAATAAACAAGTAAACAAAAAAGATTAATCAAGCTACTGATTTTCATTTTATTATTCATTGAGATATACTTTGAAAGTGTAATATGGAAACTTTACTGATATGGAACAAAATTTAAATAGAATTGAAACATAGCAAAGTAAATCAAAGTAAATCCAGATGAGCAAAATCAGGAAAAGAATAAGCAATTATCGAAATCTGTGAACCTTTTCCTTGGAAGGTGGAGAAACTCCGCATATTCTCTGCTGCGTTCGTCAATCTTATGAGGCTGAAACACTAGAGGATGCCGACTAACAATTCCTGCAATTATTTCCCCATGTGTCATTTCCCAAACATCCAAGAAGAAACATCACCATAAATGAAAACATCCCAAAAATGAGTGGCAAGAACGTCCAAAGACTAGCATTTGATATCTACATGACTAAACAAATTAATATGGCCACTCTATCGACCAAACCAAGCCCTCACAGATAACTAAGAATCTTATCAGAACCACGGGGTAAGAAGTCCTTCCCGTCAATGCTCTCCAAAACAGAAGACTTCCCCGAATTCAACCCCACAAAACCAAAACATAAGTAAACAATATCCATTACTATCACAATAAATTCATTCTTCATGAATTTTCTTCTCAAATACACCTTTCAAATTAATACACATGCTTCAGCTAACATGAGCAAAATTCCACTTCCACTTCCACCAAAATGCATAAAAGGCAATTTGCTTCCGCTACACAGCACAATAACTAAAACTAGTCTAGCGTCTAAAAACTGGTCCAGACACTACAAGAAAAGTAGCCTACCACAACATCAAAATAACAACATGCTGTAAATGCTCATTGTTACTTACAATATTTCACAACGGGCAAAAGATGTGCGTTGTAGCAAACCATGTATTACCACATGGGTCATTTGCATGTTGTTAATTTAGTTATCAACAACTTACTTTGCGTGTTGTTATCTAAAAGTTGTTAATTAAGTTATCAACAAGCAGGTGTGCACGTTGTTGAAAATTTTTCGGAATGACAACATGTGGCGAACGCTGTCAAAACTTTGAGATAAAAAAAAAAAAAAATTGGTGAGGGGAGCTGTCAGTTTTATTCTAATTATTCTAAATTTTAGGAGAAATTTGAAACTCCCTTGACCTAGCTTGTGAGAAGCGAGCTATCACTAAACTCTCCCGCCACCAAAAGCTCTCGACTCATCGACTCATCGACGGTGACCTTCATAATGTTCGACGGGGTCGGAGCCACCTAGTTGTTTCCTTCCCTCTCGCCGTCAACTCTCTCAAGGTACTTTTCAAGCAGCTCTTCGTTCTCAGTTTTCAGTTTCAAATTCTCTCAAGGTATCAAAATCAAAAGCTCAGATATCAACTCACTCACTCACTTGCAGCGTCTCTCAGATCTGCTCACTTCTCTCTCTTTGATTCCCAAGAAGATCAGCTCGCTTTTCTCTGCATGTATGAAGATCAGCTTGCATTACTCCCTTTGATTCCTGCAATGCTTCTCCAATTCTGATTACAGGTATTGTCTTTGACTTGTTGTTCGTTCATGGGCAATTGAGTATATAGCTATGTGGAATTGAATGGGCAATTGAGTATATAGCTATGTGGAATTGAATGGGCTTCTCTTTCTGTATCTGCAATCTATGAATAGTTTTCTGCATTTTGAGAAAATAGGTAGAGCAAAGTCAATAATATGAGTTTCAAATTGATGTTCTTGTATGTGTTTGTGTATTTTACGTTGGAGTTTAGGCTTTGAGAAATTGGGCCTATGGTTTTTGAGAGAATGTGTTGTAGTGAGCATGGGGGAAGAGAAAATTAATGCCAATTTGGGTTTAAGATCTATCTCAGAGTTTCGATGTGGTGCTTCATATTATCAAAATTGCCTCGTTTTAAGATCTATCTATCTCTTGGTATGTATGGAGATTTTATTCTGAAGTATTGGACACGATTCGAGTTAGCTTTACAGGTCTGTTTCAATGAAGGGTCATTATTTGTTTGGCCAGGCGTTCCTCCAGGCCACATTGAAGGGTCATTAGACTAATGGAAAAACTAGATGGCATGGGATTTTCTAATCAGTTTGAATATCATTTCAAGGATATGATTCTAGCTAGTGGTTTATGACCCACATGTTTATTAATGGAGTAAATGCAAAATGCTATAGATATATGAGTCCTGTTGTTCTTTCAATTCTGATGGCTGCAGTCCCCAGCATAGCAGAACAAGCCATCCGTGATTCATTCAATTCACAAATTAAATGAAGAAACTAGACCAAATTCATTCTCACGTTGCATGCTAGAATTCAAGTTGCATGCAAGAAGTATGTACCAACATGTGCTTTTCCTCTGACTCTTGTATTAACAAAATGTATTCTGATATTATATATTATATATTTGTTTGTTATCTGTACTTTCAGTATATTATATATTCATAGCATGCATCAGTATATTATATATTCATAGCATGCATCAATCTGGGACTGATTTTATGCTTTTCCAATTTTAGGCTTAGCAAGTTGACTTGGAGTCTTTGGCTGTTGAATTAGACGAGGAGAACAAGCGGCTTTTGAAAGAGAAGGTAATTGCTTTTGAATTAGACGAGGATTGCTTTTTGAGAAGGTCATCACTTGGTTGTTGCACCGAAACTTACTGTACATAGTATTTCAATTAGAATACTTGTCCTTGTCCTTGTGGTTCAGAAGGAATAGCAATTGAGTGGCACTGTAGTAGTGGTTTTTGTTAAGATGGAGAAAGAATGGCTGCAATTTGATAGATTTAAGGATGAATACAGAGTGGGAGCTCGTATGTTTGTGGATAAAGCAAGGGCAGATTATGGGAATTCTGAAGATGAGATTATATGCCCATGTATCAAATGTAGAAACTCTGAACACCACCACTTTGAGATAGTCTATGAGCACTTGGTAACAAGAGGAATGGATCCTACTTACAAAATTTGGATTTGTCATGGTGAAACAGGAAGTGAATCCAATCATGAAGATCTTGAGATTCCTGAGACATATAAGTTGTTTAAGGATTTATGTTTTCAACATGATGAAAATGATGAAGATGATGAAGATGTAGATGACACTATTGAGACTAGAGAGGCAGAAATTTTAAATTTAGTACGAGAAGCTGAAACTCCCTTGTTCTTTGGCTGTACAAACTATACGAAGATGTCAGCATCAGTTGCTTTATTGAAGATGAAAGCAAGACATTATTTGACTGATATTGCTTTCGATGACATTCTTCGCACTAGCCGTAGTTTCTTACCAGAAGATAACACACTTCCAGAGTCCTTATATTCAATGAAGAAGCTAGTGAAGGCATTTGATCTTGGATATGAGAAGATACATGCATGTGTCAATGATTGCTGTTTATTTAGAAAAGATTTGCAGCATCTGGAAAATTGTCCAAAGTGTGGTGCTTCAAGATGGAAACTTAATGAAAGCAGTTCTAAAATTCAAAAAGGCATCCCTGCAAAAGTTTTGCGTTACTTTCCAATAATACCAAGGCTTAGGAGAATGTTTGCTATTACTGAAACAGCAGAACAATTAAGGTGGCATTCGAATAATAAAAGTCAAGATGGTAAGATGAGACATCCTGTTGATGCATTAGCATGGGAAACAATAAATAGAAGGTGGCCATCTTTTGCATCAGATCCTCGAAATATCAGATTTGGCCTTGCTACCGATGGGTTTAATCCATTTCATGATCTTAGGTCTACGTACAGCTGTTGGCCAGTCATTTTGACAATATATAACTTGCCTCCATGGTTATGTATGTCTAAAGAAAGTCTCATGTTGACGTTACTCATACCAGTTGTCAATTGTTACCGGTTGCTTTGAGGGGTTGTCTACCAAAAGGACCGAGGATTGCAATTTTCCGATTGTGTGCGTTCTTCAATGAACTATGTCAAAAAGTTCTGGACAGAAATAAATTGGAACAATCGGAGGAAGATGTTGTTGAGACATTATGCATGTTGGAGATGTATTTCCCGCCTTCATTCTTTGATATTATGGTTCACCTCACAATACATCTAGCACGAGAAGCTCGTCTATGTGGGCCTGTCCAATACCGTTGGATGTACCCGTTTGAGAGGTTAGTTATAATCTACTTACATTATTATTTAATTTTTGGTAATTCGCGTCTGAATTTTCATTAATGATTTACCTAAATATGTCCTAGGTATATGAAAATATTGAAAGGATATGTGATGAATCGTGCACACCCTGAAGGATGCATAGCTGAAAGGTACCTCGCTGAAGAATGCTCAATATTGTGTAGCAAATATATAAAACAAGCTGTTGAAATAGGCCATAAATATGGACGCAATGAGGAGTTTGACAATGGTTTGTTGATAGAAGGGAATGCCCTTTCAAAGGCAAAGAAAATAACTCTTGCACCTGAGATGTTACGTGCTGCTCATCACTATGTGTTGATAAATTCTGATGAAAGCCGACCATATAGCAAGTAAGCATATTTCCTTTTACTTTTTCATGTTTTGGTATTGAAAAGAAAAATAATAATATTAACTCAATTTTGTACCATAGTTTACATTTGGAAGAACTTCAGCGTTTGGATAAACGTCTATCAAAGAATGAAACATTATTACACAATAAGCACAAAAAGTCATTTGCTGAATGGTTTGAGAAAAAGGTACACTTTTGATACATTTTTGACAAAAAGTAGTCTTGGTGCGCTTTTGATTAGGTTATATATTTGTGTATATCTAACTATCGCCTCCCACTTTGAGCAGATCAAAGATGAGTCGATGGTCCAGGATGTGTCAACTACATTAAAGTGGCTTGCTGGTGGACCTATCGACCTGTCTCTTTCTTATACTGGTTTTATCATCAATGGTGTTCGATATCATACCATAGAAGCTGATAAATCTCGACAAACATGTGGTATTTCAATTGAGGCAGATACCCTTTGTAGATCTAGTGCAAAGGATAATTCAATGAAGGATTCACCAGTTTCTTATTATGGGGTGTTAAGAGATGTGATAGTCTTATCATATCATGCGTTTCAGATTGCTCTATTCAAGTGTGATTGGGCAAACATTGCCAATGGTGTGAAATTTGAGGATGGATTTACTTTAGTTAATCTCCATGAAGGATTAAGTCAGTCCAAGAGAGACCCGTTCATCTTAGCGTCGCAGGCCAAACAAGTTTTTTATTCTAGGGAGGATGAGTCATCTAGTTGGTATGTTGTCATGCAAGCACCACCAAGAGGATTTTACGAGATGGAAAAATGCAATGAGACTGCATTTACACCATTCGAGACATCAAGACTAGATTATAATGAAGATCATGATGAACCTTATGCAAGGATTGGTGTAGATGGCATGCTATGTGATGCATAGTTTTATAATTAGTCATCAGAATGTTTGACTTATGTTTCTTTAGCTATGTAGCTTTCGTCATCAGAATGTGTTGGCATTTTTTGTCATTATATATCAGAGACATGTTTCCTTTGTATTGTAGTTTAACTAATTAGTGCTTTCATATGTTAGCTTTGATACAAGGTCTTAAAGCTGGTCTGGACTTACAGAATAAAAGCTTTTGGATTGATTCGTACAACTCCAGAAGATGTCTGAGCATATTGAGGTGAGTAAAGTAATACCAGCAACTCTGTGAGGGTGTTTGGTTATCATGTTTTTGTATTCATTGTTACAACTCTATATGATATTGTATTCATTTTTTTTTGCTGAAGTGTTCCAAGAAAGCTTCTAAGAGGAAAAAGTTTCTGAGGCGTGCTCTAGTTGCTGCTTCTCTCAACTCTGGAAATGCAGGAATTAGGATAGCAGACGAGCAAACTAGTGATGGAGATAACCAGCCAAATGAACGAGTAGCACAATCTGAAGGAGTGATTAACAAAGGAAAAAAGTCAAGGAAACTGCACAAGGGTAAAGAAAAATCTGTAGTCCAAGACACTGATGGAATTGATGAAGTTATATCAAGCAATAGGAGGGTCAATGATACATCAGCTGAAGTGGAGAGTAATGTAGAAGAGTCACATACAGAGAGACCACAATCTGCAGAACCAAAAAAGAAGCGAGGTCCAACCACAATGGGAATTATTCCTGAAGGCCAAATCACAAGGATGAATGTCACTTTCAATGCCAACGGACAACCTTATGGCACAAATTCAGACAAATTTGCAACAGTTCTTGGGGTCTTGACAAGAACACATATCCCAGTTACCCATCCAACATGGAAGGATCTCGATCCCACCAAGAAGGACGATGTTTGGAAATTAACTCAGGTTTGTTTATCCCTTTTTGCTTATTTAGTTTTGTATTGGAAATCTGACTTTTATTGAGGAAATTTGACATGAAAATGTTTGAAAAAAATGTAGCAATACTTCATTGTGGATCCGGTGCATAAAGGCATGGTTTACAGAATGCTTGGAAATTATTGGAGACAATATAAGTGTGCAGTTACAAAAAAGATTCTGAAAGCAAGTAGGAAAAAGCATAAGAAACGTGCAATTGACAAGGTCAAGCCAGCAAATGTGAAATCTCAGATAGAATGGGACAACTTTGTGAAATACAGACTTGGTCCTGAGTTTCGGGTAAATTTCTCCTTCTATTAGATGCTTTTTGGACACATGGTATTGCATCATTAATTCATGATCTGTTACAAAACTTCTATTAATAGGATCTATTTTCTTGAGAAACTCATTAAGTTAAACAATCAATGTGTGTTGCTGTGCTTTATGGGTGTGTTATTTATATCTATGCTTTGTGGGTGTGTTAATTAGATAATTGTATACAGCTGTTAAGTGAGAAGTTCAGAAAAATGCGGAAGAAGCAAGAGTACACTCACACATTGAGCCGAATGGGTTATGCACGCTTGGAGCACAAAATGGTATGGTTTTCAAGCGTATAAGTAAATATATAGCTGTGCACTTTTTTATAGTATAGTGAATTCTTGATACTTAAGAGTAGTTTCCTATTGCATCATTGTTTAGAAAAAGGAAAATCCTACTGAAGAAGTAACAAGAGTCAAATTGTGGACTAAAGCGCATGAGAAAGGCGGTAAACCTGTTAATGAAGTTGTTGGTGCCATATTGGTAAGAAAGTTGAGTTCTCTGATCTTTTGGTTTTAATCAAAAAAGGTTTTTTTTTTTTTTTTTGTGGTTACAAAAAAGGTTCTTTCTTGTAAGTGGTGTTTCTGAATATTGCTGGAACCATAAGCAAGTGGTGTTTCTCAAATATTGTTGTTGTCTGCACTGTTGTTATACTTTTACCTTTCCTATACTGAGATCATGTTGCATGTTTATAGGAAGGTTTAAAAGCGTGTAATGAGTCACAGGAGAACCCACCATCTGCAAATTCCATAAGGGATGATGCACTTGCAAGAGTTTTAGGACCTGAAACTCGTGGACGAGTTCGTGGGCTTGGGTTTGGTACTACACCATCTCGAGTCAATGCTACTATTCAAGGCAGTGCAAAGGTTAAAGAACTTGAAGCTACTGTATTAAGTCAATCACAGAGGCTTGCTCAGGTTGAAGCAAAGCTTGAAGCTCTTTTAAAGGCCACTCAGGAGGTCCCTCAACAGAACAGAAACTTAGAGCAAATGATAAATGCACATGCAACTACTTCTCAGGTATGTAATCTCTGCTATAATTTGTAAGCTTTACGAATTTTAGGTGAAACAACTTCTAGTTAGATGTTTAAACCAATATTTGATTCTCTTAATTTCTTATATTTGTAGTCACAACAATCAAGTCGACCAATCAATGCTCCAAGCAATGATCTTGAAAATAGAAGATGTGCACTTTTGAATTGGAACAATTATGAAGAAGATGAAGTAGTGGCTGAAGGGAAGATCTCTTCAACAAATCCAAGTACAAAAGTTCATTGTGTGCCTCTTGGACGAGATTGTTGGAAGGTTTGGGTTGATGTGGTGTTTGATAAGTATCAGACTATGGAAGTGTATAGAGCAACCATGGATGCCAAACAACTTGGTGAAGCTGTAGGAAGCACTCTTGCATGGCCCAAAAGCTCCATTAAAATGCTCCCTTAGTAGTTGAAGTAGCAGGTACATTTTGCTTTACTAGAGAATATATGTAGGTCAGGAAGTACCATGCATGTTTTGTCAATGCTGATGGAACAAAGAATCTAGTACAAAGTTTTGTAAAGAACATATGTATAAGAGAATGTGGCACTCCGCACTCCTAATGAAATGTATATTTTTCATACATGGTTAGTGTGTACTAATATTGGCATGTGAATGTGTTTAAGTAATGGTGAATGTTTATAGAGGTACAGGAAAGCAGAGCCCAGCAAATTGGGTGCAATAATATGTACTGAAATTTATAACAACGTATCCAGTAATATGACAACATGCCATGTATGCTGTCGAAAACTAAAGACAACATGCTGAGAGTGTTGTTAAAACTTACAACATGCGCTTGAAACATTGTCAAAAATTTATGACAACGTGCAGAGCTCATTGTTGAATAATTACAACAACATGCTT